>NC_080546.1:82673756-82728756 GCF_028640845.1 Ahaetulla prasina | reverse complement strand
CTGCCGAACCGAGAAACGCGGCAAAGAGGACCGGGACGAATGCGGAAGTTGCGGAGGTCAACACCAGCGCCAACGCTGCAAGTTTAAGAACGCAACATGTCGGCGGTGCGAGAAGAAAGGGCACCTAGCTCAAGTCTGTCGAGCTCCCCAACCTTCCCGCCGAAAATTCAAATCGGCCAATCAGAGCGGGGGATTGGCAAGGCGACCCGCGATTGGCTCAAACAAAAAAGGCGCGGATTCGAACCAAACGACTGTGGTCATAGGCCGCGCCTCAACCCGAGTGGAGAAGAAGATCTTCACCAAACTCAAAATAGAAGGAGTACGGTGCCGACTAGAAGTGGACACCGGGTCGGCGATCACCATCATGTCCTGGGACACTTTGGCGAAGTCACTGCCATCAGTCGCGAAGCGCCACCTGCAAACACAACGGCTACGAGTCCACGACTACCAAGGGAATCGAATCCCTGTTCGAGGGACCACCTCTGTCCGAGTCGAGTACGGACCACACAAGAAGACCCTGCCCATCACGATCGTCGAAGGGACCCTGCCTAGTTTGTTGGGACTAGACTGGTTTCGTGCACTGGGCATGGGAGTGACTGGCATCTACAGAAGTGACTGTAACCTGAAAGACATACTCATGAACGAGTTCGAAGATGTCTTCAAGGACTGCCTGGGCAAGTACAAGGGGACCCCTATTTCCTTCAACTTAGACCCCCAGGTAGCTCCCATTAGGTTAAAGGCAAGGAGAGTCCCTTTTGCCCTTAAACCTAAAATTGACAAGGAGCTAGATAAGCTCATAAATCAGGGAATTTTGGTGCCAGTCGACCACGCAAAGTGGGAGACGCCAATCTCACCCCAGTAAAACCAGATGGGTCAATTAGAATCTGCGCTGACTACAAGGCGACGCTAAACAAAGCCTTACAGAAAAGCGCTTACCCAGTTCCCGTGGTGCAACACTTGCTGCACTCTTTGGGGCAAGGGCAAGTCTTTGCAAAGTTAGACTTGGCTCAAGCCTACCAACAACTGCCCGTAGACGCCAACACAGCCGAAGCCCAAACGATTGTAACTCACAGGGGGGCCTTCAAGTGTACCCGATTACAATTTGGGGTGAGTGTGGCACCAGGGCTGTTCCAAAATTTGATGGAACGACTTCTGCAAGGGCTCCCAGGGGTAGTTCCCTACTTCGATGATGTATTGATATCAGCCGAAAACGTAGAGGAATTGGGGGAGCGTTTGAGAAAAGTTCTGGGCATTTTCGGTCAGCGGACTAAAGGTTAAAGTGAACAAATGCCAGATAGGGGTAGAATCCGTGAATTCTTGGGCTACGAATAGACAAGAAAGAATTCACCCACTGAGAGCAAGGTCAAGGCAATCAGAAAGGCTCCAGCGCCCAAAAACAAAACAGAGCTACAGGCATTCCTGGGGCTAGTGAATTTTCTGTGGTTTTTAAAAACAAAGCGACCGTTGCTGAACTGCTGCATAAGCTTCTAGGGAAAAATACTGCTTGGTCTTGGGGGAAGTCGGAAAGTAGGGCTTTCGAAGCAGTAAAAAACCTGCTCTCGAGCGACAGCCTGCTCATCCAGTACCATAGCTCATTGCCACTAGTGTTGGTTTGCGATGCCTCCCCTTACGGGGTGGGGGCTGTACTCAGCCACAGACTGCCAAACGGCACAGAAGCCCCTATAGCCTTCTACTCCAGAACGATGTCCTCCCCAGAGAGGAACTATAGCCAGTTAGATAAGGAAGCGCTAGCAATTGTGTCAGGGTGAAAATTTTCACGAATATGTTTTTGGGCGAGACTTTGAAATTGTGACTGACCACAGACCGCTGTTAGGAATACTGGCTGGCGACCGCCCAACGCCTGTGGCACTTTCGCCACGTTTGACTCGATGGACTATTTTCTTAGCCGCTTATTCTTACAAGCTGCAGCATCGACCAGGAAAAGAAGTGGGGCATGCGGACGCGTTAAGCAGATGCCCACTACCAGGGGCGATCGAAGACCCCACTCCGGGGACGCCCATCCTGCTTATTGACTCTTTGGACTCTGGCCCAGTCACATCTAAGGAAGTGGCTTGGGCATCATACCGGGACATTATGTTAAGGACTGTACTCGGTTGGGTACAAAGAGGGTGGCCCGCTGCGCCGGGCGAACGGTTTAAGGAATTTGTAAAAAAACGTGATGAGCTCTCGGCTCAAGGGGGGTGCCTATTAAGGGGAAAGGTATTGGACCTCCTCCACGAGGGTCACCCAGGGATCGTAAGGATGAAGGGGCTAGCAAGAAGCTATGTGTGGTGGCCACTCATGGACTCAGAGATTGCTGAGAGGGTAGGGAAATGCCAGGCTTGCCAAGAGTCCAGACCTCTACCCCCAACGGCCCCAGTCAGGGAATGGGAAAAACCCCAAGGGCCCTGGTCAAGAATCCACATTGATTTTGCTGGCCCCTTCCACGGCCAAACCTTCCTAGTGGTAGTCGACGCATTCTCTAAATGGTTGGAGATCATACTCATGAAATCCACTACGGCTGAGGCAGTAATCGCAGCCCTGCGCCACCTATTCGCAACCCACGGGTTGCCTGACACTCTGGTGTCCGACAACGGCCCGCAATTCACGGCAGCCCAGTTTGAGGAATACTTGGCAGAGGAGGGCATCCGACATGCCCTCTCTGCGCCTTTCCACCCTGCGTCGAATGGCCTTGCAGGCGTTCCGTCCGGGCGCTAAGGAGGCATTGTCAGGCTCAAGCCAGGTGACTGGCAAACAAAGATAGATTTCTTTCTGGCCGTACAGCACAGAACCCCAAGCACTGCTACAGGCAGAAGCCCAGCCGAATTACTGATGGGACGGAAGCTCCGGTGCCCACTTGACCGTTTGAATCCCCATTACACACCAGAGGGTTACAAGGGGAACTAGAAAAACAAGAGAAATGGGCATAGGCGACCGAGTGTGGGCCCGCAACTATGGGGACGGCCCAAGTTGGCTCAGGGCAAATCATAAAAACAACGGTCCAAAGTCATACTTGGTGAGTTACAAGACAACCGAGTATGGGCGCCACATAGATCAGATAAGAAGCGAATAGCTGAACAACCCGAGCTAAATGAGACAGATCATGACCACTCCTTATTTGAACCCACAGCTGACCATAACCGGGAGGCGCAAGACTTAGCTGAGGTCCCGGAGGTCCAGCGGCGCCATCAGGTTCCCGATGGAAACAGCAGGAAAACTCCAAAAAGTAATCCAAGGCGGATGGCCAAGAAAAAGACTGCCAGTAATCCAGGGCCCGATGGCCTAGAGAAAGAGCTGGGAGGAGAAAAACCCCTCCGACCAGCTCAAAACACCACCCAGGACTGAACCGCGCAGGTCCGAAAGAATTAGGAGACGCCCAGGTTATTTGCGTGACTACGTCGAAAAATAACATGTAAATAATATGTAAATAGTGGTAAAGTGTTTTCTGGGAGGGGAGGAGTGTTATGTATCTTTAAATATTTAGGCGGGAAACAAGCACGTTGCTGATTGGTTGAAGCCGCCGGTTAAACAGTATATAAAGGGTTGTTTTTCCCCAGCCAGGTTGCTGGGTTCACCATATATTAAAGAGCTGTTGTCACTACCCTGGTCTCCAGCCTCGTTACTTCCCGAACTTAACAACATGCATTTAAATATTTTTGGGGAGGGTTTATTTTAGCGCATGCGCTCAAAAGCCCGATTGGGCTTATTATCCAGGGAGGCCTTATTTTGGGGGAAACAGGGTAGTAGGTAAAAGTCAAGACAAGCCTTTAACTCCTGTGTGGTTTTCTTGGCAACATCACAAGGCTGAGTTTTCCCCAATTTCTAATCTAGCCAAATGCCTTGACATTCCAGATTCTTACCACTACCAACCCTAATCGGTTCTGTTTAGTTTCTGAGTTCAGCCCAAACCAGGCAGATGGTGTGCCTTGCTGAGGATCAACCTTCATTTTCATTCTATTTGTCTTCATCTAGCTTTCCTTCACCCATTTGGATGTTCAACGTCTTTCATATTCAACCACTTTGGTACCACTAAATCTCTAAGCTATTTTTCAAAATGGAGAAGTCAACTTTTCAAAGTTGTTTAGCCGCAGAATGATGAGGTGGGTGGAGAAAAATGAGTCCTGGGTTTTGGGATCTTTTATTCATACGGCTTGGTTATTGACTGTATATTAAGTCAACGTAGCCTAGGATCAATATGTGTTTCTAAGAAGCATTTTATGATTTCTTAAATGTATTATTTTCACTGCAAGCATCCCTATTATATGCAAATATTTTATTGTTATAGTTTATTTGGTTTGCTTTTGCAACCCAACAAGACAGACACAGATTAGAACTCCATTTAGAACTGCAGAAAAAACAAAGGCTACCAACCTGCCTTCCATTGAGGACCTGTATACTGCACGAGTCAAAAAGAAGGCTGTGAAAATATCTATAGACCCCTCGCATCCTGGACATAAACTGTTTCAACTCCTACCCTCAAAATGACACTATAGAGCACTGCACATCAGAACAACTAGACACAAGAACACTTTTTCCCCCGAACGCCATCACTCTGCTAAACAAATAATTCCTTCAACACTGTCAAACTATTGACTAAATCTGCACTACTATTAATCTTCTCATTGTTCCCATCGCCCATCTCTTCCCACTTATGACTGTAAGTTTGTCTGTAACTTTGTTGCTTGAATCCTTACGATTTATATTGATATTGATTGTTTCCTGATTGCTTATTTCTACCCTATGACTATCACTAAGTGTTGTATCATTAAGTGTTAAATTTGTACCCTATGACTATCATTAAGTGTTGTAAGTGTTGTACCTTGATGAAGGTATCTTTTCTTTTATGTACACTGAGAGCATATGCGCCAAGACAAATTCCTTGTGTGTCCAATCACACTTGGCCAATAACAAATTCTATTCTATTCTATTCTATTCTATTCTATTCTATTCTATTCTATTCTATTCTATTCTATTCTATTCTATTCTATTGTCGAAAATGTGAGCATAATGCCAAGACACAGCTTCTAGGCACCTAAAATAGGGAATCTAAGTGTGCTAAAAGAAACAAAAGTTCACATGCTTATTTTGGCAACATGAGGTGTCACTTAGCTGGAAAAGGATGCGTGCAATAAATAAACAAATCAAACAAAGAGCAAAGAAGCATATGCACAGACAGTCGCTCTACCATGATTCCCACAACGGTATCATTGCCATAGAATGTCATGTGCAGGTGTATTTCTGAAAATGTGGCAAGAGAGCTGTTTCCACCCACATCACAAGGTAGCAATGGAAGCCCAGGAAGATTGAACAGATTGATTGCCATAACTTGGAAAATAAATTTATCCTTCAAATAGGTTTTCTGGCTACCTCTTTTGATAGGCTGGGCAGGTCCAACTGTCTTATTTTCATTATCCGTTGAAAAAGTGTTAATAAAAACATGTCGATAATGAGGACAGCAGGTGTCCATGTCTGGTTGTATATCTCGGTTTCTGCAGTCCCACATCCAGCTGGATGAAGAACTGCATGCAAAAATAGTATTGGGTATGATTGATCAGCCTAAATCATTAGCTGAAATATTGCCCGCATAGCCCAGCTGTCTAAAATTCTATAGATAAATGTGGGTGCAGCAACAACCAATCCCAAATTCAGTGCAGGGGTGGGATTCAGCTGGATCGGACTGGTTTGGGAAAACCGGATGCTAATTTTACATCTGGTTCACCGAAACGGTAGTTGTAAGACTGGCAGGCCCCATCCACCCTGCCCCACCTATCGCTGGAGTCTCCACACAGCCTGTTTTAGATGCCAGTGCAGGACCATTATGGAGGCTCTAAGGGGGCAAAAAACGGGCACACTGGAAGTTCCAGAAGTCCAGAAATGGGACCATTTGCGGCCTCCAGAGAGCCTCCAGAGCCTGGGGGAGGCTGTTTTGGCCCTCTCGGAGGCTTGAGAAAAGCCTCTGGAGTCTGGGGAGGGTGAAAACACCCCCCCATGGTGCAGTAGGCCAAGTAGGCCATACCCACCATGGCCACACCCACCCAGCAACCGGGCAGAGAACCGGTTGCTAAAATTTCCGAATCCCACAACTGCTTCAGTGGTAGGATTTTTGTCATAAGAAGTATTCATACCACTTTATAACACCTTCGTAAGACCACCTCTGGAATATTACACCCAGCTTTGGTCACCACACACCACACTATAAAAACGATGTTGAGACTTTGCAGAGAAGAGCAACACAGATGATTAGGGGACCGGAGGCTAGAATATATGAAGAACAGTTGCAGGAACTGGGTATGTCTAGTTTAATGAAAAGAAGAACCAGGGGAGCAGTCTTCCAATATCTCAGGGGCTGCCACAAAGAAGAGGGAGTCAAGCTATTCTCCAAATCACCTGAAGACAGGACATGGATGGAAACTAATCAAGGAGAGAAGCAACCTAGAACTAAGGAGAAATTTCCTGACAGTTAGAACAATTAATCAATGGAACAACATGCCTCCAGGGGTTGTGAACGCGCCAACACTGGAAGTTTCTAAGAAGATGTTGGATAACCATTTGTCTGAAGTGAGGTAGGGTTTCCTGCCTGAGCAGGGGGTTGGACTAGAAGACCTCCAAGGTCCCTTCCAACTCTGTTATTCTATTCTATTCTTATTCTAATTGAGGAGAGAAGCAACCTGGAACGAAGGAGAAATTTTCTGTAAATTACAGAATCAAGATATTTTTTCTGCAGATATTGGAAGAATTTTTTTTTTATACAAAATAAATGGAATAAAATTCCAGAGTTTACCTTACTGGTTCCCTCAGATTTCTTTTATATTTCAGCAAGACTTAGAAGACACTCAGATGATGTTCAATGGCAAAAAAGAGGCCTAAATTCAGAAAACCCGGAAAGGAGACGTAGACTTTTTTTCACCAGACTGCCGACAGACAGAAAAACGGAAAGTGAGGACAACGTAAATTAGCAGATGGACTTTTTCAACACCACTGCCAAAAAAAAAAAAAAAAAAAAAGGACAGAAAACAAAATACGGTGAGAGAAACCCAATTAGAAGATTTTTTTTTTTTAATATTTCTGAAAATGTTTCCAATAATTAACTAATCACTGAGTGCATTTGGTTCAGCCTACATCCTGTAACTTTACATTTTGTTCTAACGAGTTTTGCATGTGTGTGAGGTAAAGCACAAAATGGAAGGAGATGACAGAAGCTCGCTCGTGAAACTCAAAACTACTGTAAACCGGTTCGAACTGAACATACAGATAGTCCTCGATGTACAACAGTTCATTTAGTGACATGGCACTGGAAAAAAGTGATTTATGGCCAGTTTTCACACACCAGTTGCAACATTTCCATGGTCACATAATCAAAATTCAAATTTTTGGACACCGATTCATATTTGGCAACCTGCTGACGAGCAAAGTCAATGTGGAAGCCGGATTCACTTAATAACCGTGTTACTAACTTAACAAATGCAGTAATTCACTTAATGACTATGGCAAGAGGGATCATAAAACGGGGCAAAATCCACTTGACAACAGAAATTTGGGGCTCCAATTGTGACGGTACATTGAGGACTATATGTACTATTCACGATATTAGCTTAAATAAAAGTACTTTCTGTCTCTGGTTTGGAAAACAATTACTGAAAAAATTCTACTGGGAGGGGGGATTTTAAAGTTAGAATGTCACAGTCAAGTAAAAGAAAAAAAAGAAAAATTTGCAAGCCTTGCCAAAATTCTTGGACTATGTTCAAGCCACTTTCAAAGCCACCCAGATGCTGAGGTACTGAGAAAATGACTAAAAACAAAATTCGTATTATTTGTTTTCTCCATACTGATTCCACATCTCTGGATGATTCCCCAACGGTTTTAGAAGCTGATTCTATGAAGCAATGTTACATGTGAAATAATATGACATGGTAGCAGTGCTGCAATATTTGAGGGGCTGCCACAGAGAGGAGGGGGTAAAAGCTATTTTCCAAAGTACTGGAAGGCTAGGCAAGGAATAATGGATGGAAATTGATCAAGGAGAGATTCAACCTGGAAATAAGGAGAAATTTTCTGACAGTGAGAACAATCAACCCATGGAACAGAAGTTGCCTTCGGAAATTGTGGGAGCTTCATCACTGGAGGCTTTCAAGAAGAGACTAGACTGCCATCTGTCAGAAATGATGTAGGGTCTCCTGCTTGGGCAAGGGGTTGGATTAGATGACCTACAAGGTCCCTTCCAACTCTGTTCATCTGTTAAATATTGGACACATGAATACGGCTTTCTGTGTTGTGAAATATTTCTGAAGATTCTTGAGATGAGAAGAGCAACAAGATGACAAGGGGTTTGGCGCCTAAATTGAATGATGAACTGCTAAGGGAACCAGGTATGTTTAGCATAACTGTCAGGCACAAAAGGCCAGGTCCAAATGTTGAAAATTCAATTTTAACTGATTTATTGCTAAACCCTATGGAACAAAATTGGGTTTTATTTTCATATTTTTAATTTAGGCTTTTAGAATAAGTTTTTTAATTGTTTTTAGACTGTATTTATCTATTTTTAAATGCCTGTAAACCGCCCTGAATCCTTCGGGAGATAGGGCGGTATATAAATTTAAATAATAAATAAATAAATAAATAAATAAACAGGAATCTTCTCAACTATTGGTCAGCTTAGAGTTAGACGAGGGTTAATGGCATTAAAAGGGGGAAGTAGACTTAGTTCTCTTGTTTGTTTTTGTTGTTTTGTTGGTTTGCTTTTGGTTTGCTCTCCAAGCTTGTTTCAATTCAGTTTCTGAACGTTTTGTTACCAGACTACGTAACATCAGCTTCAATCGCAACACTACACGAGCACACAATAGATTTAAGCTTAACGTGAACCGCTCCAATCTTGACTGCAGAAAATATGACTTCAGTAACAGAGTTGTTAATGCCTGGACTCTGTGGTCTCTTCCCAAAATCCCCAAAGCTTTAACCAAAGACTATCTACTGTTGACCTCACCCCATTCCTAAGAAGTCTGTAAGGGGCGTGCATAAGAACACCAGCGTGCATACCATTCCTGTCCTAATGTTCCCTTTGATTGTATCCAATTTCATGTAGTTATTACATACTTATGATTATATTTATGATATATATATGAATATATATATATGATATATAAATATATAAATATATATATATAAATATATATATGTAGGTCTTTGGTTGTTCGGGTTTTCAGGTTAAAAGGAAGAAACAGCTGCGATCACACATTGCTCCCAGAAGCACGAAGCTGAAGCCTGAAGATGACGAATGAGACTTCGTCGAAATGTCGCCAAGACACTTCCAATTTTACGTGGGAGAAAACCCGAATAACCAAAGACCTACATATATATATATATATATCTGTCATTTGCACCTCTATAACTGCCTGGTTCAGTTCTGCAACCCAACAAGAAAGACACAGACTTCAGAGGATAATTAGAACTGCAGAAAAAATAATTGCTACCAACCTGCCTTCCATTGAGGACCTGTATACTGCACGAATCAAGAAGAGGGCTGTGAAAATATTTACAGACCCCCTCACATCCTGGACATAAACTGTTTCAACTCCTACCCTCAAAGCGAGGCTATAGAGCACTGCATATCAGAGCAAGTAGACACAAGAACAGTTTTTTCCCGAAGGCCATCATTCTGCTAAACAAATAATTCCATCAACACTGTCAAACTATTTACTAAGTCTGCACTACTATTAATCTTCTCATCGTGCCCATCACCAATCTCTTTCCACTTATGACTGTATGACTGTAACTTTGTTGCTGGTAATCCTTATGATATAGAATAGAATAGAATTTTTTATTGGCCAAGTGTGATTGGACACACAAGGAATTTGTCTTGGTGCATATGCTCTCAGTGTACATAAAAGAAAAGATACGTTTATCAAGGTACAACATTTACAACACAATTGATGATCAATATATCAATATAAATCATAAGGATTGCCAGCAACAAGTTATAGTCATACAGTCATAAGTGGAAAGAGATTGGTGATGGGAACTATGAAACGATTAATAGTAGTGCATTTATATTGATATATTGACCATCAATTGTGTTGTAAATGTTGTACCTTGATGAACGTATCTTTTCTTTTATGTACCCTGAGAGCATATGCACCAAGACAAATTCCTTGTGTGTCCAATCACACTTGGCCAATAAAAAATTCTATTCTATTCTATTCTATTTATGCTTACATATCATATAGTTATTTCATGCTTATGCTTATATATACTATTGAGACAATAGTATATATGTATGGGTTGCAGAACCGAACCAGACAGTTATAGAGGTGCAAATGACAGACTCAATAATTCCTCTGTAGAATTGGATCAGCAGCTCCTTGGGCAGTTTGAGCTTTCTGAGTTGGCACAGAAAGAACATTCTTTGCTGTCCTTTTTTAATGATGTTTTTGATGTTAGCTGTCCATTTGAGATCTTGCGATATGATAGAACCCAGAAATTTGAAGGTTTCTACTGTTGATACTGTGTTGTCAAGTATTGTGAGAGGTGGAAGTATGGAAGGGTTTCTCCTAAAGTCTACCACCATTTCTACGGTTTTAAAGGGACCAAGATTGGAGACTCCTGCTCTGAATTATACTAGAACCAAAGCTTCCATATTTCCTTATCACCGTTATTGAATGAGAGAAGAGAGAGAGAGAGGGAGGGAGAGGGAGAGGGAGAGGGAGAGGGAGAGGGAGAGGGAGAAGGAGAAGCAATCTGGAGAAAAATAAACAAGAAAAAAAATTTGCAATCCCACTAATCTGACACAAAGTTTTACATGTATTGTGTCATTTCTATTTTCAGCATGCGCAGAGAGACACATTCGCTGGAACAATGATGGCATTCGTCAGATAAGTGAAAACAGTCCTCCTGAACATTACAGAGATGCAGGAAAAAACGACGACGTAAATACAGTTTATCTTCTGACAATTACAGCCAATTTTCTCTCTGCAAAGTGAATCTAGTCAATAGAGGTTAGTAATATAAACAAGAGCACACTTTAAACCAAAAGGAAAAATCAAATTGAGAGAGAGAGAGAGAAGAAAGAGAGAGAGAGAAAAAGAAAGAAAGAAATGTTCCATCTATAAAGAACCATGCCCTTCAAAGAGATAATAGAATGCCTTTGTATCTGAAGGACATGTTGATAAATTTGTTACAATCAAGTATTTTCTCTATTTTGAGCATCGTTTGAGTCAATTATTGCCAAGATACAAGGTGCTTTATTAAGTTTGCACAATGGGTTTTACTTGGTAAGTGCAAATAAATTACTGAAATTAGAATGGTAAACTGCTTGCTATGCTTGAAGGAGGGCTGCGCATTGTTCAGGTAACAAAAACACACTTAAGCAGCTTTCTCAAATATTATTAGCCTCTTACGCGTTTGTATCTCCCTTAAAATGTAATTTCTGTTAAATCTGTACCTGTTTAAGGAAATTAGCCCGTTTTTCAAATCAGGATATCGTCTCCAATGGCATAATTTGAAGACATTTATTCCAAATATCAGCTGAAAGATACAATATGCGACAAGTGCACACTCAAATAATCATAGAATACAATATTGCAATCCTGTTATTGATCCAGACACCAAAACAACTTCAATTTTGGAGAGAGAGAAAAAAATCACTTTTGTACAGACAAATCAAATCCCTAGTGCTGCCGTGTAATGGGGTGACTTGCTCCCGTTACTTGTCCCAGCTTCTGCCAACCTAGCAGTTTGAAAGCACGTAAAAAATGTAAGTAGAAAAATAGGGACTATCTTGGTGGGAAGGTAACAGCATTCCATGCGCCTTTGGCATTTAGTCATGCCGGTCACATGACCACGGAGATGTCTTCGGACAGCGCTAGACTGCCGACCTTTTGATTGACAAGCTCTGCATCCTAGCCACTGAGTCCCCCGTGTCCCTTAGGAAATCTTAAGAAAAGAGAAAAGAGGACCTCTAGATTTTAACTGTAGCTCCTTGAAGTGTAAGAGTAAATAGTTGAAAAGAGCCAATCTACTCAGGACTTTGTGAATGTGACTAGAAGGAACCTTCTCCCTCCCTCCTTCCCTCCCCCCTCTCTCTCCTTCTCTCTCTCTCTCTCTCTTTCTGTTCCTTTCTCCCTCCCTTTTTGTCTATCTCTCTTCTTTTGTCCCTCTCTCCCTCCCTTTTTCTCTCTCTCTCTGTCTCTCTTTCTATCTCTCTCTTCTTCCTTCCCTCTCTCTCTCTCTGTCTCTCTCTCTGTCTCTCTCTCTCTCTCTCTCTGTGTGTATGTATGTGTGTGTGTGTGTGTGTGTGTGTGTGTGTGTGTATATATATATGTAGGTCTTTGGTTGATCGGGTTTTCTCCCGTGTAAAATTGGAAATGTCTTGGCAACGTTTCGACGAAGTCTCATTCGTCATCTTCAGGCTTCAGCTTCGTGCTTCTGGGAGCAATGTGTGATCGCAGCTGTTTCTTCCTTTTAACTGCTAGTGGGGGTTTGAACTGATTGGGTGGGAGCTTGGCTGTGCTCTGATTGGATGGAGGTTTTTTTGTGCTCTGATTGGCTGGGGGTGTGTCCTGTTTGGGTGGGGGCTTAGTTGTGCTCAATTTAGTCTGTGTTGCAGGGGGATTTGAGCTGGTGAGCTGCATAGCTGTTGTTTGGCTTTGTGGTGGTGCTACATCTTCATAGTGGGTGTCAGTCTGCTGCATGTATGGATTGGAGGGGTTTGAAATGGCTAATGTTACAGCTGCGGTCTGGCTTCTGGTCCTTGGTCGTGCTTCATGATCATTGTGGGTTTGGGTCTGCTTTCTGGGTGGATGTGCGGTGGTGACATCCTGTGTGGACCTCGTGAGTGTGGGTCTGGTGTCATTCCTCGTGTTAGGGACTCGTTTGTCCCCCACCCAAACAGGACACACCCCCAGCCAATCAGAGCACAAAAAAACCTCCATCCAATCAGAGCACAGCCAAGCTCCCACCCAATCAGTTCAAACCCCCACTAGCAGTTAAAAGGAAGAAACAGCTGCGATCACACATTGCTCCCAGAAGCACGAAGCTGAAGCCTGAAGATGACGAATGAGACTTCGTCGAAACGTTGCCAAGACATTTCCAATTTTACAAGGGAGAAAACCCGAACAACCAAAGACCTATATATGTGTGTGTGTGTGTGTGTGTGTGTGTGTGTGTGTGTGTGTATATATATATATATATATATATATATATATATATATATATATATATATTCCACATTTCAATACACACATTCCATCATTGCGAGACATTTTCTCCTTTTCAATATGATTTATGCCACTAGCATGAATAATAAATATGTGAGACAGCTTGGAGCAATGAATTGAGGTGTTCATTCATTCAACGGGGGTGTGGAGAGATACAATTTATGTAACGTCTAAGGGTATATGAATACATTGACCCTGGTATTTTATTATAATATAAAGCCATAATGTGCCTTTTTTTTTTTTTTTTTTGCTTTTCCATTTTCCACTTGGGTTCTGGGGTCCCGCATGTCCTTCATGGATGGTCAAAACTCAATCAGCATAAATGTTTTGTTTCAGCCACTTCATGGAAGGAATGATGGTAGGGAAATACAGAACCTTAAATTTTGTTATAGTAATGATCTTAATTTCTTTTTCTTTTTCCTCTAACCGATTTTGAGCCTTTTTAAATTTGTCCAGGCTCAAAAGTCTGTCTATAAATCCAACTCCTCTCATCTTATATCATTGGCATTTCTGGCCAATGATTTATTTTGGATTGATATAGAAGGATGAGGTTTTCCCTCTTGAAATATTATTCTTTTCTAGATGGCAAAACCTGACAAACTTCAGATGCAGAGGTGCTATTCAGCCAGTTCGCCCGAACCCCAAAGCTTTAACCGAAGACTATCTACTATTGACCTCACCTCATTCCTAAGAGGTCTGTAAGGGGCGTGCATAAGAGCACCAGCGTGCCTACCGTTCCTATCCTAATGTTCCCTTTGGTTGTATCCAATTCGTATGGTTATTTCATGCTTATACTTATATATATTGTTGTGTTTAACAAAGAAAGAAAGAAAGAAAGAAAGAAAGAAAGAAAGAAAGAAAGAAAGAAAGAAAGAAGGAAAGAAAGAAAGAAAGAAACTAACTGGTAGCAGAAATTGCAGGTGGACCCATCCACCCCTCCCACGCCTCTCAGTGCTCCCCGGCTCTATGCCGTTCTATTTAGGCATGTTTTTGAGGCCGGGCACATGTGCAGAAGGCGCGCGAGAGAGCAAAGCGCATGCGTGGAAGGCCAGGTGCATGCAAACCGGTGGTAACGAAATGTGAAACCCACTGCTGTTTAGATGGTCAGTATAGCACCTGTCAAAAGCTGTGTGCGTGTTGTGACAGGTGTACTTCAATCTAAGCTGATGCGCTGAATTTCTGGGAATATTTTCTTTCTTTCTTTCTTTTTTTTTGAAAACCACTTTAACTTTTATGCAAAATATGAGATAGGAATTGCAAAATTTGCTGAATCTATTATGTGACTGATAGGGCTTAGTGGGTAAGACGCTGAGCTTGTGGATCGAAAGGTCAGCAGTTCAGCAGTTCGAATCCTTAAGTGCCACGTAACGGGGTGAGCTCCCGTGAACTTGTCCCAGCTTCTGCCAACCTAGCAGTTCGAAAGCACGTTAAAAAAATGCAAGTAGAAAAATAGGGACCACCTTTGGTGGGAAGGTAATAGCGTTCTGTGTGCCTTTGGCGTTGAGTCATGCCGGCCACATGACCATGGAGACGTCTTCGGACAGCGCTGGCTCTTTGGCTTTGAAATGGAGATGAGCACCGCCCCCTAGAGTTGGGAACGACTAGCACATATGTGCATGGGGAACCTTTACCTTTACCTTTATTATGTGACTGAGAAATGCATAATGTGCTCGATTTGAACCTAACATTTTTTTCACAGTACTAATATGTGAAACCACTAATCTAGTGGTAATATTCTTTTTTATATATATACAGTTATTATAAGTGGAGCGGTGGGCTCAGCAGTTAGGATGCTGGGTTTGTCAGTTGGAAAACTGGCAGCCAGGTTCAAGGCCTGAGTGCCACACGACAGGGTGAGCTCCCGTTCTCACCCCATCTCTTCCCCACCTAGCAGTTCGAAAGCATGCAAATGCAAGTAGATAAATAGGTATCATTTAGAATTAGAATTCTTTATTGGCCAGGTGTGATTAGACACACAAGGAATTTGTCTCCGGTGCATAAGCTCTCAGTGTACATATAACAATAGTGATAGATCATTATCATAGTCATTGTAAAAATACACTTATTATAAAACATTAGATACAAAAGAGGACCAGGGAAGACATGATAGCAGTGTTCCAATATTTGAGGGGCTGCCACAGAGAGGAAGGGGTCAAGCTATTTTCCAAAGCTCCCAAAGGCCAAACAAGGAATTATGGATGGGAACTGATCAAGGAGAGATTCAATCTAGAAATAAGGAGGAATTTCGTGACAGTGAGAACAATCAACCAGTGGAACAGAAGTTGCCTTCGAAAGTTGTGGGAGCTTCATCACTGGAGGCTTTCAAGAAGAGATTGGACTGCCATTTGTCAGAAATGATGTAGGGTCTCCTGCTTGGGCAAGGGGTTGGACTAGATGACCTAGAAGGCTCCTTCCAACTATATTAATCTCTTAAACACCTAGTTATAGTCATGCATGCCAAATAAGCAATCAACCTAAATCATACTAGGATCGTAAGATACAAGCAACAAAGTTGTAGTCGTAAGAAGATCAGGGAATAGGGAAGACGAGAATAACGATGGCAATTCAGCCTTTTTAGATAGTTTGACAGTTGTGTAAATTAGTTGTTTAACAGAGTGATGGCATGGCGGGGTGGGTGGGAACTGTCCTTGTGTCAAGTTGTTTATTTCAGTGGGAAGGTAACAGAACTCTCTGAGACATCATGCTGGCCACATGACGGAGGAAATGTCTTGGCTCAATGGCCTCGAAATGGAGATGAACACTGCCCCCTAGAGTCGGCAATGAGTAATGAAGTAAAATCCAAAGGGACTCCTTCACCTTTTCAGATATAGTTATTTCTTTCAACTTAAAAGCTGAATGTTCTAATCCTAGATAATTCATTCGTAATGTCTCTAAGTGGTTATTAACACTAATTATTATTATTTTTTCCCTGTGAAAATCCGCAGGCTGCGGACTTCAACCTGTGCTCTATTTCTCCTCCAGTAGCTTGCTGGATAGACAGCAAAACTGTCAAAGAGCAAACTGAACAACGAAGAGTTAAGACTAAGAAAGAGAAGAGCACAGAATGAATATAAGAGAAGTTGGTGTTTTCATCCACTTTTAACAAAATAACAGAGTTGGAAGGGACCTTGGAGGTCTTCTAGTCCAACCCCCAGCTTAAGCAAAAGACCCTACAGTATATCATTCCAGAGAAGTAGCTGTCCAGTCTCTTCTTAAATAGAATAGAATAGAATTTTTTATTGGCCAAGTGTGATTGGACACACAAGGAATTTGTCTTGGTGCATATGCTCTCAGTGTACAGAAGAGAAAAGATGCCTTCATCAACACTTAATGATAGTCATAGGGTACAAATTTAACACTTAATGATACAACACTTAATGATAGTCATAGGCTACAATTAAGCAATCAGGAAACAATCAATATCAGTATAAATTGTAAGGATACAAGCAACAAAGTTACAGTCATAAGTGGAAGGAGATGGGTGATGGGAAACAATGAGAAGATTAATAGTAGTGCAGATTTAGTCAAGAGTTTGACAGTGTTGAGGGAATTATTTGTTTAGCAGAGTGATGGCATTCAGGGAAAAACTGTCGTTGTGTCTAGTTGTTCTGGTGTGCAGTGCTCTATAGCGTCGTTTTGAGGGTAGGAGTTGAAACAGTTTGTGTCCAGGATGTGAGGGGTCTGTAAATATTTTTAAAAGCCCCCAGTTATGCAGCACCCATAACATCTGAAGGCAAGCTATTCCACAGATTAATTGTTCTCAGTGTTAGGAAATTTCTCCTTAGTTCTAGACTGTAAATCCTAGAATTTGCAGTCTAAATTCTACCTCACGAGCTTCTCTTCTTGTTCAGTTTCCGTCCATTGTTTCTCGTTTTGCCTTCAGGTGCTTTGGAGAATAGCTTGACCCCAACCCACCCTCTTCTTTGTGGTAGTCCCTCAAATATGGAACACTGCTATCATGTCACCCCTAGCCCTCCTTTTCCCTCGACTAGACATACCCAATTCCTGCAACCGTTTTTCGTGCGTTTTAGTGGCGTACAGGTGTTTTAGCAGAGAAAAGATTTTCACCTATGCCTGGATAGACTTTTATGAGTTTGGATAAATATGGGTATAAGAAGTAATCTGTCGTATTTTGCAATGTCTCGTATCTCCCTTTATGGCTGCTCTTTATTAAATGTTGCTTACTAATTTAGTGACTGTTGCGACGAGACTGAGCTGAAGGCTCTTGGCGAAAAGAGATTAAGTGTCTGAGTATGCCCACATACATAACACACACTGACGTTTGTTTGTTTTCTGGGGTTTAAGTGCCAATGTAATCTATTGGATGCTGTGTAACAGTCTGGATTCAAAAGAAATGCCTGCTTTAGAACAGGTGATATGTTCACGTAGCACCCAATAACAAATCCTTGAAACGGATGCATCTTTCTCGGTTATCGTGATGATCTTGTTTTGACCTGCACACTGTTTGTAACTAAATATTGCCTTTGTTAGCAGGGCCAACAGCCCCGGTCCAGAGTCTCTCTGTCTCTCTCTCACACACACAAACACACAGCAGGCTAACAAAGTCTCGAAGTCCTGTGAAAAGCGAAGCTCGCTCCCTTTTCCTGTGAAATGGCCCCAGCACACCAGGTATCTCTCTCTACCCATACTTGTAAAGGAAGTCCTGGAAGGGCACCCCCTCTTACCCAGCAGAAGACACACTCACTCACTCACACACACACACACACACACTCAGAAGGTGCGACCGACTCTCAGCACTGCAGATTCTAAGAAAAAATTCTGATAACATTCCTGACAGGATTCAGAAGTTCAGGATATCAGTGGCTGACTGAAAGGAGACAAATAGTTGTCTGCCACACCTACTCATCTCCATCCCCTGCCTTTTATCCCCAGAGATAGGGTGGGGATTAGCTAGCAGCAATGGCTCTTCCGTCCCCAGGACCAGCCCATAGAATCCCATTTTTCTCCTCTCCTCTACCTTCTGCACATCCACACATCAGGCATGGGATCCAGCTGTTCCTCCTCTTCCTCATCAGCCAACTCTGGACTTGGGGGCTGTTGACTCTCCATCTGGGGGCTGATGGACGACCTGGGTTCCTTCTCTGTCTTTATCTCCGAAAGCTACTATTGTGACCAGGGCCCAAATAATGATTACCAAACACAATTCAGGCCTGAACAAATTTATTTTATTCAAACAGCTGAGAATTAATTCATTCTCAGCTTAGTTCGAAACAATTTTTTTTATAAACAGTCCTTCGGCCTTATCACCAACTTTTGTTGTCTTTGGTAACCTGCCAAAGGCTTTTCTTAGCAAAACTCAAGAGATGCTGACAAGAAGCAATGGAATTTAATGTTGCTTTTCCACAAAGAACCCAATGGCTTTTTGCTGCTCTTTTAAGCCTTATGGGAGTGGCCAATCAACTTCTGGCCTTACTTCTGAGTCGTCCTTTTTGCTTTAGCTGCTCTTGCCTTCTGGTAGCTCTTCTCATGCTTGCACTAGGAACAAGCTCCTCCTGTTCCTCTGCCTCTCTGCTGTCCGCCTCTGGAGGCTCCAAAGTCCATGCATCGCTCCCAGATGGCCCTGGCCTCATCTCTGCTTCCAACGCAGAGCCCTTGTCCGGGCCTTCATCTGACTCCAGGACTGGCCCATTGTCCTCCCCAGCCTCCTCACTGTCTGACTCCGCTGTCAGGTCTGCAGGCTGCTGGGGGACCACAACAGCTACATTCTCTCTTCCCACTCAGAATTCTCAGATTGCCTTGATGGTGGCCTTGACTCCCACACCTCTTCCTCATCTGATTTGGCAGCTAGAGGGGCTGGCAGTCAACAGGCAACAACAGATCTCTTTTACAGTCGCAGGACAGTCCCAGGAAAAGACACAGCTATCTTAAAGCATTTCAGAGAGGTGGTATACGTATGAGCTCTGAAACACCTTTCGTCCTTGAAAAGTGAACCTGGGAACAGTTCTAACGTTAAGCCATACATGCTAAATTCTACATCAGAAATGAATGCTGCAATTAACAATTTAGCTTGGCAGTGTCTAATTTTGGATTTTAGTTTACAGCAATATTATTCACTCTGTTTCCAGATTTGCATGTCATTCCCACCTGCATATTGTTTCATACATTGCTTTTAAAGATTCCCCCCCCCCCAGAAAAAGGTCATTAGGGAGAAATTGCATCTGTGGGAGAATGCCAGAAATTTCAGAGAGTTCTGAAATGAGCCCATTTCAGTTTATGGCCTTATAGCTGACTTTTTCCCCCCCTAATATAAAATGGTTAAACATGTCAAGTTTAAAGACATTTAAATAGTGAAGGAAGAAGAGAGAAAGGGTGAAAACAAAACCAGAAAATGCAGTTCTGTTACTCTAGCGGTCATCGTAGCAATTGTAGTTGTGGTAGTACTACCAGGAAGGATTATGATGTTGTAGCTTGATAAGAAGAAGGATAGGTTGTGCCAATGGTGGTAAAATAACACTGAAATTTCTGCTCTGTTGAGGAGGAGGAGGAGGAGGAGGAGGAGGAGGTGGAGGAGGAAGGACTGTGGGGTCCTTGGTGCTTTCTGCTTGGGTGTTTTGTTGCAGATGTTTCCTTACCCAAGTAGGAAACATCATCAGTGGTAGAATGGAGTGGGGTTTGTGGAGAGAAGGAGGAGGAGGAGGAGGATTGATGGTTATGGTGGTGATTGTGGAGGAGGAGGAAGAGGAGGAGAGGAGGAGAAGGAGAAAGGATTGTGGGATCTTTGATGCTCTCTGCTTGGTTGTTTTCTTGCAAATGTTTCCTTACCCAGCTAGGAAATATCATCAGTGGTAGAATGGAGTGGGCTTTGTGGAAAGGAGGAGGAGGAGGAGGGGGGGGAGGGGGGGGAGGAGGAGGAGGAGGAGGAGGAGGAGGAGGAAAAAGAACTGTGGGATCCTTGGTGCTCTCTGCTTAGTTGTTTTCTTGCAGATGTTTCCTTACCCAGCTAGGAAATATCATCAGCGGTAGAATGGAGTGGGGTTTGTGGAGAGGAGGAGGAGGAGGATTGATGGTCGTGGTGATGATTGTGGTAGAGGAGGAAGAGGAGGAGAAGGAGAAAGGACTGTGGGATCTTTGATGCTCTCTACTTGGTTGTTTTCTTGCAGATGTTTCCTTACTCAGCTAGGAAATATCATCCGTGGTAGAATGGAGTAGGGTTTGTGGAGAGGAGGAGGAGGAGGAGGAGGAGGAGGGGAGAGGGAGGAGGAGGAGGAAAAAGAACTGTGGGATCCTTGGTGCTCTCTGCTTAGTTGTTTTCTTGCAGATGTTTCCTTACCCAACTAGGAAATATCATCAGTGGTAGAATGGAGTGGGGTTTGTGGAGAAGAGGCGGATTGGTGGTCATAGTGGTGATTGTGGTGGAGGATGGAGAGGAGGAGGAGGAGAGGAGGAAAAGGGAAAAGGCATGGGGAAGGGGAAGGGGAAGTAGGAGAAAAAGGCACAATTGCTTTTTTTTTCATCGTGTGTAATTTGGCCACGCAGGGCAGTGCCGGAAGGAGACCTAAGAGCCAGGCAAATCATAATTAACTGAGATTTTATATGCTCTTTGGAAAGCCCAGCTTTGTCAAGTGAGATATGATTACAACAGACACACAGAGGCAAAGCCAGGAAGCCTTAATTAATTAGACAGGTCTGTATAGAACAGCGTGAAATTGTAAAGTAGCCAGTTTCTCTCTCATACACACATGAGTCTGGCCCTCCATACTTTCTATACTGCGGTGACTAATGTGTATTGTTTCCCTCCTCCCTCGTGAGAAACCAAAATTGCCTTCTACAAGGTCCCATGCTGGTTTAAAAGCTCAGGGTAAAGTCATGTCTTGCTGATCTACATTAAAGGCCACTGAATGATCTCCTCCGATAATAGTGCCATTAAGACATCCCCCACTGTGTGTATTTATGAATGGAGATGTTTTCTCGCTAATAGAATGGAAGTCTTCCCTTCCTGCTTTTAGTGACATGGCAAGCACCCAAGCGGTTTGATGCCCATTTACTTAATCAAGGAGGAGTAACCAGGGTCTCATTTGGATTGAGAACCTCTCTAGTGGAGTTTGAAATCAACATTAAAGAAATCACTCTGACTGCTCTTACAACACAATCTAACATTCAGACCAGCAACATTTTGTTGCTACCGGTTCGCCGCGTGCAAACACACTCGCTTCACACACATGCATATCTTCCACACACATGCATGGGCCTCTTCCGTGCATGCGCCCAGCCTCAACACTGTGCCAAAATAGGATAGGGGCGGGTGGGCAGGTCCACCCATGATGTCCGCTACCGGTTCGCCTGACCCGGTACAAACCGGCTGAATGCCACCTCTGATTCAGACCTGTCACTAGGCATGGTGGAATCTCCATCTCTAGTTCTCAAATTGTTCTTTTATTGTTATTTCAAGAATAGACTGGACAACCGCAAGTCCCAAAGAAAAGAGGGTCAATTCTCCAAAGCAGCTGAAGGCAGGAGAAGAAGCAATGGATGGAAACTAATCAAGGAGAGAAACAACTTGGAATTAAGGGGGGAAAAATTCTTGACAGTGAGAACAGTTAACCAGTGGAACAACTTGCCTCCAGAAATTTGTGCTCCGACATTGGTGTGCCAACATTTTTTAAATTATTTATTTATTTGTTTGTCAAACACAACAATATATATAAGTATAAGCATGAAATAACCATACGACTTGGATATAACCAAAGGGAATATTAGGACAGGAACGGTAGGCACACTGGTGCTCTTATGCACGCCTTTATAGACCTCTTAGGAATGGGGTGAGGTCAACAGTAGATAGTCTTTGGTTAAAGCTTGGGGATTTTGGGAAGAGACCACGGAGTCAGGTAGTGCATTCCAGACATTAACAACTTTGTTACTGAAGTCATATTTTCTACAATCAAGATTGGAACGGTTCCCTTTAAGTTTATATCTATTGTGTGCTCGTGAATTGTTGTGGTTGAAGCTGAAGTAGTCTTCGACAGGAAGGACATTGTAGCAGATGATTTTATGAGTTATACTCAGGTCGTGCCAAAGGTGGCGGAGTTCTAAATTTTCTAAACCCAGGATTTCAAGTCTGGTGGCATAAGGTATTTTGTTGTGTTCAGAGGAGTGGAGAACTCTTCTTGTAAAATATTTCTGGACATGCTCAATTGTATTAATGTCCGAAATGAAGTGTGAGTTCCAGACAGGCAAGCTGTAATCGAGAATTGGTCTAACAAATGTTTTGTATGCTCTGGTTAGTAGTGTAATCTTTCTGGAGAAGAAGCTATGCAAGATTAGGTTTACAACTCTTAAAGCCCTTTTGGTGATGTAGCAACATTGAAGGTGTTTAAGAAGAGATTGGGCAACCGTTTGTCTGAAATGGTGTAGGTTTTCCTGCTTGAGCCGGGAGTTGGAGTAGAAGACCTCCAAGGTTATTCTTTTTCAAGTTTTTTTTTTATTTTTTTACAAACATATCAATGCATGAACAGTGTGGCAGCTGGGTGTCATACATTTTAATGCAAGTAAAACTAGTAAAATTAACCCTAGTTATTACATTCAATCAACTTACATATTTCTAATAATACACATTTATATTAAGCTGCAGTCTGTCATTATTCAATGATTCCTTGTTTTCTCTTGTTATTATTTACTATTTTATTATATACAAGTGTACCACCTATCCTGTACCTGGGCGTTTTGTTTTTCTTGTATGATTCTTTGCCGTTGAAAGTGTACTGATATAATATATAGTTTCGCAAACTGAATTCATATTAATGTTAAAATCTGAATTTAGTTTCTCAAAAAGATTGTTTTGTTTTGTGTAAACAGGAGTAAGTCATTTTAAGGGGGGAAAAAAACCTTCTTGTGTAGTTACAGTGTAGATCTCATTCATAAATGTTGGCGGATGGGAGGAAATAGCTATGGAGGCAATCTCTCGCAAGGTCGGAAAAAATTAGTTTTGTGATAATTACTTACACGTTCCCCTCTTCAATTTCTTCAGAATTCTTCCGCTTTGAAAGAGGGGCATTTCTCCTCTCCGTTTCTATAGCACAAGCATTTCTTGATGTTGAAATTTATTAGCGGCTCTGAAAATTGGCAGTTAGGACGTGGCAATCTAAAACGATATTAGTACGGATTCAGAAAACTGTCAGGTAATATTTCAATGTGGTTTCAAGCATTCCGCTGATATCTTTTCTTTTCTTTTCTCATCCCTGTGGTTTTGATAAAAAGGTTAACAGTGTGAAATAAAGTCAGCGGGATGTTCAGACTGGGATTTGGCATTTTTGCTCACCTATAGAGTCCTTCCCAAGGACTCCCAAGGGATATGTAGATGTTATATCTTCAATGATATTAAAGGTACTATCCCAGGATGTAAACTGTTGCAGGTAAAGCTGCCTTTTGAAATTGACCGATGGGGATTTTGTCAATGTGGATGGTGTTCAAATGATGCTCCAGATATTTTGGGATTGTACCCAAGGTGCCTATTATTATCGGTACTACCTTTTCTTTTTCTTTTTTTCCACCAAAGTCATTCTACTTCTATTTGCAGGTCTTTGCATTTAGCGATTTTCTCCAGTTTTTGCTCTTCTATTTAGTTGTCTTCAGGTACTGCCACATCCACAATCCACAGGTTTTTTTCTTATCAATAATTTTGGGATATTATGTGGCAGATGCTTGTCTGTGTTACTTTGTCTAGTAACATAAATGACTTAGATGAGGGAATAGAAGGGGAATTTACCAAATTTGTGGATGATACTAAGCTGGCAGGAATAGCCAACACCCTAGATGGTCGGCTCAAGATCCAGATGGATCTTGTTAGACTTGAACACTGGGCCCTATCTAACAAAATGAAATTCAATGTAGAGAAAAGGCAAGAAATACCAAAAGTACACATATAGACTGCATGAAACCAGGCTTAATAGCAGTAACTGTGAGCAAAATCTTGGAGTCTTAGTGGACAACCAGCTAAATATGAGGCAACAGTGCGTGACAGCAGCCAAAAAAGCCAATGCAATCCTAAATTGCATTAACAGAGGGATACAATGAAGATCAAGTGAGGTACTAATACCACTCTATAAAGCCTTAGTATGACATGATATAAGTGTTCCAATATTTGAGGAGCTGCCACAGAGAGGAAGGGGGTCAAGATATTTTCCAAGGCACCTGAAGGCCAGGGCAAGGATTCATGGATGGAAACTGGTCAAGGAGAGATTCAATCTAGAAATAGGGAGAAATTTTCTGACAATGAGAGCAATCAACCAATGGAACAGAAGTTACATTCGGAGGTTGTGGGAGCTTCATCACTGGAAGCTTTCCAGAAGAGACTGGACCGCCATCTGTCAGAAATGGTATAGGGCAGGGATGAAATGCTCCTGGTTCGGACCGGATCGGCCAATGATGGCGGGTCCTTTGGAGAACCGGTAGCAAAAATCTGTGCCCTCCTCCCATGCCCAGCTGAGCCAGGCGATCATCAGAGGGTGGTTGTTGTTGTTTTACTTTTAAAAGCATTTTTTCTTTGGCCAAAAAAAATGCTTTTAAAAGTAAAAAAAAAATAATCCTCTGATGATCGCATGGCTCAGCTGGGAATGTCAGAGGCTTTTAAAACCATTTTTTTCTACAACCTCTTCGGCCGAAAGGTTTAAAAGTTTCTGACAATCCCAGATGAGTTGCCTGATCATCAGAGGCTCTTCTTTTTAACTTTTAAAAGCATTTTTTAATCAACCTCTTCGGCTGAAAAATCTGAAGCCTGCTAGGCAAAAAATGGGGGGGGTTAGGCAAAAAATGGGGGGAGGGGGGTTCGTGTGTGTGTGTGTGAGAGAGAGAGAGAGAGAGAGAAGGAGAGAGAGAAGGAGAGAGAGAGAAAGAAAGAAAGAGGGAGGGAGGGAGGGACAAAGCGAAGAAAAAGGAGAGGAAGGAAAAAGGAGAGGAAGGAAGGATTACAAACCTTGCACTAGATGCAGCTTCAGAGGATAATCCAGGGCTGGAAGGGACCTGGAGGTCATCTAGTCCAGCCCTGCTCCAGCTGGGCATTGTTAGTGAGTTTCTGTTTTTTGTTCCCCCAGTCACATAGCCACGCCCACCCAGTCACATGACCCCCCACCAAGCCACACCCATTAAGCCACGCCCACAGAACCGGTAGGAAAGAAATTTAGATTTCACCACATTGGTTTAGGGTCTGCTTGGCTGAGGGGTTGGACTAGATGACCGATAAGGTCCCTTCCAACTCTGTTAATCTGTATCTGTTATGTATTTCTTCTTAAAGCTTGGCTTGTTCAGCCAAAATTAACCTCTCTTATCTCTTTCTTCAACTTCCCAGCTCTTAGACAATCCCAGGTCTTGGTCAGAGAACAAATTAATCCATGTGACACCTCTCCTGCGCAGACTGCACTGGCTACCTGTGGCCTTTCGGGTGCGCTTCAAGGTTTTGGTAACTATCTTCAAAGCGCTCCATGGCATTGGGCCGGGATACTTACGGGACCGTCTACTGCCACCGATTGCCTCCCACCGACCCGTGCGCTCTCACAGGGAGGGACTCCTTAGTGCCGTCAACCAGGCAGTGCCGACTGGCAGCGCCCAGAGGGAGAGCCTTTTCTGTGGGGGCTCCCACCCTCTGGAACGAACTTCCCCCAGGTCTTTGTCAACTTTCCGACCTTCGAACCTTTCGCCGCGAGCTTAAGACACATCTATTTATTTGTCCAGGACTGAACTAGAATTTTAAATTTTAAATTTGGTTTTAATAGGGTTTTATTATTTTATTGCAATTTTTAACATTCGGCCTTATTTAATAAGTTTTTTAAATTGGTGTTTTATTCTGTATTTAGATGTATTTTTTATTAGGCTGTAAACCGCCCTGAGTCCCCTGGGAGATAGGGCGGTATATAAATGTGATTAAATAAATAAATAAATAGAATAGAATAGAATAGAATTTTATTGGCCAAGTGTGATTGGACACACAAGGAATTTGCCTTGGTGCATATGCTCTCAGTGTACATAAAAGAAAAGATACCTTCATCAAGGTACAACATTTACAACACAATTGATGGTCAGTATATCAATATAAATCATAAGGATTGCCAGCAACAAGTTATAGTCATACAGTCAAAAGTGGAAAGAGATTGGTGATGGGAACTATGACACGATTAATAGTAGTGCAGATTCAGTAAATAGTCTGACAGTGTTGAGGGAATTATTTGTTTAGCAGAGTGATGGCCTTCGGGAAAAAACTGTTCTTGTGTCTAGTTGTTCTGGTGTGCAGTGCTCTATAGCGTCGTTTTGAGGGTAGGAGTTGAAACAGTTTATGTCCAAGATGCGAGGGATCTGCAAATATTTTCACAGCCCTCTTCTTGATTCGTGCAGTATACAGGTCCTCAATGGAAGGCAAATAATTTCTGGTTGCTGAAATATTAGAAGAAGAGAGATGTCCTTGTTGAACAGATATATCTTTTAGTCAATCCAGATGGTTATAACCGCCAACCAGTTACAGATGACTAAAAACACATCTGGCTCATTCTGCACATATAGCTGTGGTCTCGCCGTCCCCACTCTGCCTGATCTGTGATCATTTCACATCTTTATTTTTACTCAAATGAAATGTAAAATGACCTGGGACATGTTGCAGTAAAATAATAGAAAATTGAGATTAAGAGCATAGAAGAATAAATAGGAAAAATAATGTAGAAGCTAAATCTGACTTTGGATCTAAGTTAGAACTCTATAAGGAGATTGGCTGAGCACCAAAGAATTGAGGCCTTTGAACTCCGGTGCTGGAGAAAACTCCTGCAAGTCCCTTGGACTGCTAGGCAATCCAACCGGTCAGTCCTAGAGGAGATCAACCCTGACTGCTCTTTAGAAGGCCAGATCCTGAAGATGAAACTGAAATACTTTGGCCACTTAATGAGAAAGAAGGACTCACTGGAGAAGAGCCTAATGCTGGGAAAGATTGAGGGCAAAAGAAGAAGGGGACGACAGAGAATGAGGTGGTTGGATGGAGTCACTGAAGCAGTCGGCGTGAGCTTAAATGGACTCCAGAGGATGGTAGAGGACAGGAAGGCCTGGAGGAACATTGTCTATGGGGTCGCAATGGGTCAGACACAACTTCGCAACTAACAACAACAACAAAGGAGATTGTCAGTGTTTCAAGTAATGCACCCATAGAAAGCAGAACTCTGAGGCAGGCAAATTCCTCAAATAACAATTTATTAGCTACATCATATTGGCACAACTGGTAAAAGCCAACTCTGAAAGTTCCCATGGCTTTCACCGAATGAAAAAGTAAAACTTTCCCCTTTCCCCCAAGTCACTGGTCATGCTGTCCAATCCAGGTGCTGGCTGGTTACTTGGTTACTTCACTCCTCCTCTGGCCAGCCACCTGTGAGAATGTTCTTAGTTACCACAGAAAAGCTATACTTTTTTGGCTACAAATCTCCATTTAGCTATTTTCCCCTCCCACTGTTGTGTGGCAACCCTGAAGCCTCCAAGATGGCCTCAGCCAGGTTCACTTTAGGATTGACAGAGATTTTTTGGGATAGTGTTGTGGTCCACCAGCAGCCTGCGGAGCTGGCAATGGAGTCAGACAGTGATGAGGCTGAGGAAAAGCATGGGCCAGTCCTGGAAGCTGGGAAAGGCCCGGATGAGGGCTCTGCATCAGAGGCAGAGGTGGGGCCAGGGCCATCCGGGAGTGATGTGCGGACTCCAGAGCCTCCAGAGGCTGACAGTAGTGAGGCAGAGGAACAGGAGGCGCCTGTTCCTAATGCACACATGAGAAGAGCTGCCAGAAGGCAAGAGCAGCTCAAGCAGAGAGGACGACTCGGGAGTAGGGCCAAGAGATGATTGGCCCCTCCCATAAGGCTTAAAAGACCAGCAACGGCGTTTGGGCTCTTTGCCGGAAAACAACATTGATAGCTTTGTATTCTTGCATTTGTTTCATATTGGTGTCTTCTGAATATTTGCCAAGAAAGGCCTTTGACAGTTTCCCTAATTGGACCAAGGTTGGTGATAGGACTGAAGAATTGTGTTGGGAGGAATTTTCTATAATTTAGTTGGACTACGCTGAGAATGAATTAATTCTCAGCTTTTCTAATAAAGTTTGTTTGTTTTTACATTGACTGAGTTTCCTACTACCTACTTGGGCCTGGGTCACAACAGATAGATTGCTAGGGAGATTTTTCAGTCTATCTTGATACCCAGTTTAAGGAAATCAGAATATTCTTTATTGGTCAAGTGTGATTGGACACACAAGGGATTTGTCTCCGGCGCATAAGCTGTCAGTATGCACACAAATCACAAAGTGATACGTCCTAGATCATAAATCATAAGGTACAATCATAAATCATAAGTTACAAACGGCAAGTGATAAATCATAAGATACCAATAGTAGAAGGTAGTAGGAAAGATGAGAGGTGAGAGGTGAGAAAGACGAGAAAATATGAAAGAAGAGAAGATGAGAAGGATAATAGCAACACAGCTTACTACAGGGGTAAATATCGTTAGGAATAAGACAGTGTTGTGGGAGTTGGGTTTTTTTAGCAGAGTGATGGCACGGGGTGGGGTGGGGGACTACCTTTGCGACGTGTTGTTTTGGCATACAATATAGTCACACGAGAGAAAAACAAACACAGTTGAAATGGGCTTCCTTTTCTTTGTATGTTTTTCATTATACAAAAATGGGCTGTTGTTTGCAGACCTGCCAAATGTTCGTAGCTCCAAATGGTAGCTTCTAGCTGACTTTGGCAGGTGTCAAACCACCGAGCAATTTAATACTTGGAAATGACCAGAAATCCAATGATTGTAAACAGTAGTGAGTTTCAATTTCGGCCATTACCGGTTTGCTCATGGGTCTCTGCACACTTCCGCGCATGCACAACACTTCTGCATATGTGCATAGACATCAAGGCGGGTGGGTGGAGCCTTCTGCCACCGTCGCTACTGGTTCGCCCAAATCAGGGTGAACCAGTAGCAATCCACCACTGGTTGTAAATTAGATTATTTAGAAGTTTTAAAAAAAAAGATAAAAGGTAAAAAAAATGCTTGTTAGTAAAAGCTTGACTGAGCTCATGAAAAGATCCCAACCCCTCAAAATTGAACACAAGTTAAGGAAGAATTTTCTTTCATTTTCTTCTTTCTTTTTCTTTCTTTCTTTCTTTCTTTCTTTCTTTCTTTCTTTCTTTCTTTCTTTCTCTTTAACTGGAAGATCAGGTGAGTGGTCAAATATCACAAAAATAAATACATTCCTTTAAAAAAATTATTTCCGTTAAAGGTTCTTTCTTTCTTTCTTTCTTTCTTTCTTTCTTTCTTTCTTTCTTTCTTTCTTTCTTTCTTTCTTTCTCTCTTTCTCCCTTTTTCTGTTTAGTAACAGTATATGGTGAACTATATAGTGAGAAGATTGATTCTGAGTTCCACAGATCATATGTAGAAGGAAGAATTTTGTGAAATCCTTGGTGGTCTCTGAGCTTGGTGGTTTTCTTGCAGGTGTTTCATTACCCAAACTAGGTAACAACAACAGTGCTTTAGTATCAACATCTATTCGGTAACATTATTGACATGTTCTAGAGGTTGTTACTTAGTTTGGTAATAAAACGTCTGCAAGAAAACCACCAAGCTCAGAGACCACCAAAGACCCCCCACAGTTTACCTCAACGCTACGAATATTCCTTTCTATAGGAAGAATTTTGTAAAGAAGAGAGAAGAGCAACAAAGATGATTAGGGGACTGGAGGCTAAAGCATAGAAAGAACAGTTGCTGGAATTGAGTATGTCACAAGGAGGTGACATGATAGCAGTGTTCCAATATTTGAGGGGCTGCCACAAAGAAGAGGGGGTCAATTGTTCTCCAAAGCACCTGAGGGCAGGACAAGAAGCAACGGATAGAAACTAATCAAAGAGAGAAGCAACCTAAAACTAAGAAGAAATTTCCTGACAGTTGGAACAATTAATCAGTGGAACTACTTGCCTCCAGAAGTTGTGAATGTTGGAGCATTCTTAAGATGATGTTGGATAAACCATTTGTTTGAAGTGGTGTAGGGTTTCCTGCCTAAGCAGGTGGTTGGACTAGAAGATCTCCAATGTCCTTTCCAATTCTTCTCTTCTCTTCTCTTCTCTTCTCTTCTCTTCTCTTCTCTTCTCTTCTCTTCTCTTCTCTTAACAAAGAGTCCTTTTCGGAATATAGGAAGGAGCTGATTATGAAAAGTGAAGTCTATGAAAATCCAGAAGACGATGGTCAAAAGGTGGTGATCAAATCCCTGCATTCGAAGCCTCATCTCACCAAAATCAAGATGGCAACCATGTCTAGGAAATCAAACCCAATCCCTTTCCGGAGAGATTATTTTGTGCCCCCCCTCCACCCCTGAGTGTGACAGCATTTTAATGACTTAATTCATCATTACTTTTATTTATAATCTAGTCTTTGTAACACGGATACTTAATAATATGGATTACTGAACTATGACAGGTACGCCAGTCATATCCAGCTCTGAGCAACCCACACCCCAGCGTTCGAGAATAGTGTCACAATCACTACATTCACCAAAGGACACACACACACACACATACACACAAAATAATCATTTAAAACAGACATTTCCACTGCAGGATAAAGAAAAGGAACACCGAGTGTATCAAGCCTCAAGCTCTTCTCGCAAAGCCAGGTTTTGAAGGCATTCAGCTCTCCTGACAGGGAAGGGGCTAATTGGATCTCATTAGGTCAGATAATAAAATGTTGTCAGGCATAACCATTCAGGATTTGCCAGTTGAAACCCTAGTTAAAATTAGTGAAGGCAGGCGGAGAGAGAGCCTTAAGCTCATTAATCCTTGTTGACAAATTTGATTTTCCTTAGGTGGGAGGAAACAGAAACGCAAGTAGGATTTGTGATCAGTTGTGGACTCCCGGCTCTGTCCTTGAGAGACATGGAAATGGAGAGCAAGTGACATGTCCATGAGGGAAAACATGTCCGTATTTCTCACCACAGAACACCAGTTTTTAGAACAGGTATGTTTGAATTCAGAAAACTTTGTATAACATCCTTTCTACTTTATGTCTCACAGAAAGAAAAGAAAAACCTTTTATTCTCCATATATCCCAGAAAGTAGACATAATAATCTTATCTTCCAAGATCAATCTGTTCTTGTTCAGAGGCTGTAGTTGAATCAATATCATATGTTTGACTGAGTTATTCACTTTACAATTCATGGTGCTCATCTATCCATCTAAATTGCTCTAATTGTTCTGTGGAACAAAATACATCTCATTTATTTATCTGTATCCTGCCTTTATTATTTTTACAAGGTGGTAAACATATCTAACGCACCTTCCTCCTCCTATTTTCCCCACAACATAAATGTTTAGAAACAACAACAACAACAACAGCAGCAACAACAACAACAATGGGCATGGGTTAAAATGGGAACCATCAAGAAAGAAACGGAAGGCTTAATACTCGCTGCTCAAGAACAAGCCCTACAAAATAATACCAAGAAAGCGAAGATACAGAAATCCACCGGCAATCGAAACTGCCGACTTTGCAACAACAAAGTCAAAACTGTTTCACATTTGATATGTGAATGCAGCAAAACTGCACAAACTGATTACAAAGCTGGACATGACCAAGTTGCTAAATTAATCCAATGGTCATTATCTAAAAATATGACTTAAAGGTAAAGGTAAAGGTTCCCCTCGCACATACATGCTAGTCGTTGCCCACTCTAGGGGGCGGTGCTCATCTCCGTTTCAAAGCCGAAGAGCCAGCGCTGTCCGAAGACGTCTCCATGGTCATGTGGCTGGCATGACTCAACACCAAGGGTGCACGGAATGCTGTTACCTTCCCACCAAAGGTGGTCCCTATTTTTTCTACTTGCATTTTTTTTAATTTGCATTTATATCCCGCCCTTCTCCGAAGACTCAGGGCAGCTTACACTATGTTAAGCAATAGTCTTCATCCATTTGTATATTATATACAAAGTCAACTTATTGCCCCCAACAATTTGGATCCTCATTTTACCTACCTTATAAAGGATGGAAGGCTGAGTCAACCTTGGGCCTGGTGGGACTTGAACCTGCAATAACTGCAAGCAGCTGTGTTAATAACAGACTGTCTTAGCAGTCTGAGCCACCAGACTTTACGTGCTTTCCAACTGCTAGGTTGGCAGAAGCTGGGACAAGTAACGGGAGCTCGCCCAGTTACACGGCAGCACTAGGGATTCGAACCGCTGAGATGCTGACCTTTCGATCGACAAGCTCAACGTCCTAGCCCCTGAGCCACCATGTCCCTAAAAATATGACTTACCTGTATCCAAAAAGTAATGGGAACATAAAGTGGAAAAAGTTATAGAAAATGAGAAGGTGAAGATCTTGTGGGACTTTTGAATACAGACGGATCATCATTTGGAACACAACACACCAGATGAAAACTGAAACGTACAATTTATTGACATCACGGTACCAGGAGATGCCAGAGTTGAAGAAAAAGAAGTGGTAAAAATCATGAAATATCACAACCTGGCTATCGAAACTATGTGATTATGGATGAAATATATAACAGTGATTCCCATTGTCCCGTTGATGTATAAGATACATCAACAAATTGCAGCTTCCTTCAATAACACCAGCAGAACTGCAAAAAACTGCACTACTCGGAACATAGTATATCTTAAGAAGGTACTTGGTTGATACCTAGGATGCTGGCAGCAACCCATATGAGTTTCATGTTTAATGAATAAAGTGAATAATGAAGGTACTTGGTTGATACCTAGGATGCTGGCAGCAACCAGTATCAACCATTAGCACCAGTCAGTGGTATTTGTGATGTGTTTTTGAATGTTTAGTTGACTGAGTTTCATGTTTAATGAATAAAGTGAATAATAATAATTCTCCTCTGTGGCTCAGATTGCTAATGCAGTCTGTTATTAACAGCAGCTGCTTGCAATTACTGCAGGTTCTAGTCCCACCAGGCCCAAGGTTGACTCAGCCTTCCATCCTTTGTAAGGTAGGAAAAATGAGGACCCAGATTGTTGGGGGCAATAAGTTGACTTTGTATATAAATATACAAATAGGATGAAGACTATTGCTAACATAGTGTAAGCCGCCCTGAGTCTTCGGAAAAGGGCGGGATATAAATGCAAATAATAATAATAATAACAACAACAACAACAACAACAACAACAACAATAATGTGGAAACTTAGAGTGCAAATATTTTAGTTTTATTATGTTTTGTTGACTGAGATTATATATAGAATTTTGACCTAAAATATTGTTACATTTAACGTTCAGGATGAGTGGATGAGATGGAGATAAAGGTAAAAATGAGATTCTGCCTCCATCCTGGTGATCTTTCTGCCCCAGCAACCAAAAACACTTTGCCTTAGATGACCTGATTGGCTGATCTCTCTGAACTTAAAGCAGATCACTTGATCATTGAATATAATATTTTCCTCATTAACTCCATACTCCTTCAGGTGCTTTATGAAGGCTCCTTGGATATAAGAACACTGGTTGCCAATTCTTCACACACAGCAGGATTTTGGAGAAAGAAATAATAATAATAATAGTAACAGAGTTGGAAGGGACCTTGGAGGTCTTCTAGTCCAACCCCCTGCTCAGGCAGGAAACCCTACACCATTTCAGACAAACGGTTATCCAACATTTTCTTACAAATTTCCAGTGTTGGAGCATTCACAACTTCTGCAGGCAAGTTGTTCCACTTATTAATTGTTCTAACTGTCCGGAAATTTCTCCTTAGTTCTAAGTTGCTTCTTTCCTTGAGTAGTTTCCACCCGTTGCTTCTTGTTCTACCCTCAGGTGCTTTGGAGAATAGTTTGACTCCCTCTTCTTTGTGGCAACCCCTGAGATATTGGAACACGGCTATCATGTCTCCCCTAGTCCTTCTTTTCATTAAACTAGACATACCTAGTTCCTGAAACCATTCTTCATATATTTTAGCTTCCAGTCCCCTAATTATCTTTGTTGCTCTTCTCTGCACTCTTTCTAGAGTCTCAACATCTTTTTTACATTGTGGCGGCCAAAACTGGATGCAATATTCCAAGTGTGGCCTTACCAAGGCATTATAAAGTAGTATTAACACTTCCCATGATCTTGATTCTATCCCTCTGTTTATGCAGCCCAGAACTGTGTTGGCTTTTTTAGCAGCTGCTGCACACTGCTGGCTCATATCTAAATGGTTGTCCACTAGGACTCCAAGATCCCTCTCACAGGTACTACTATTGAGCAAGGTACCACATATACAGTACCTGTGCATTTTGTATTTTTTTTTTTTGCCTAAATGTCTAAATGGAGAACAGAATCTCATGTAGATCCAGAATCAGACCAAAGAGACTTTTTTTTAAAAAAATAATATTTATTAAATTTCCAAACATTAAAATACACAGTACAAAAAGAAACATAATACACACAAATAAGCAAACGAACAAAGAAAAGATGCATCAAAATTTCAATACTAGTAACAGCTTTTCTACATCGGTATCTCTATCCTATTTAACCTCTTTACACAAATTCTACTTCTAAATATCTCTATCTTAAACTTAAAGGTAAAGGTAAAGGTTCCCCTCACATATACGTGCTAGTCGTTGCCGACTCTAGGGGTCAGTGCTCATCTCCGTTTCAAAGCCGAAGAGCCAGCGCTGTCCGAAGACGTCTCCGTGGTCATGTGGCTGGCATGACTAAATGCCAAAGGTGTACGGAACACTGTTACCTTCCCACCAAAGGTGGTCCCTATTTTTTCTACTTGCATTTTTTACGTACTTTCGAACTGCTAGGTTGGCAGAAGCTGGGACAAGTAACGGGAGCTCAACCCGTTACACGGCAACACTAGGGATTTGAACCGCTGAACTGCCAATCTTTCAATTGACAAACTCAGCGTCCTAGCCCCTGAGCCACCGCGTCCTTATATCTTAAATTTACCTCTTTGTTTAAATTATCTTAACTTCTATTCACAATTCAATCTCATAACAAAAATACCCCTTGTTTTATATTTACTCTCCAGCCAGGAATACCATCTATTCCATATTAAATAGTACTCGGTGTCTTTTGTCTCCTACATTTCTATAGATAATCTGTCCATTTCTACACATTCATATATTTTTTAAAATTATAATTTGGTTCGGAGAGCTATCTGGTTGTTTCCAATTTTGTGCTATCACAATTCTACTCGCTGTTAGTATGCATAATATATATTATATGATATATATTGCTCCCAGAAGCACGAAGCTGAAGCCTGAAGATGACGAATGAGACTTCGTCGAAATGTCGCCAAGACACTTCCAATTTTACGTGGGAGAAAACCTGAATAACCAAAGACCTACATACAAACACTCGCGAAAACCTCAGAAAACATATTATTTATATACACACACACACATATATATATATAATATTATATATATAATAATATTATATATATTATATATATAGAATAGAATAGAATAGAATAGAATAGAATAGAATAGAATAGAATAGAATAGAATAGAATAGAATAGAATTTATTGGCCAAGTGTGATTGGACACACAAGGAATTTGTCTTGGTGCATATGCTCTCAGTGTACATAAAAGAAAAGATACGTTCATCAAGGTACGACATTTACAACACAATTGATGGTCAATATATCAATATAAATCATAAGGATTGCCAGCAACAAGTTATAGTCATACAGTCATAAGTGGAAAGAGATTGGTGATGGGAACTATGAAACGATTAATAGTAGTGCAGATTCAGTAAATAGTCTGACAGTGTTGATGGAATATAATATAATATAATATAATATAATATAATATAATATAATATAATGTAATGTAATGTAATGTAATGTAATATAATAATATAATATAATATAATATAATATAATATAATATAATATAATATAATATAATATAATATAATATAATATAATATAATATAATATAATATTGTATATTTTTTTTCCATTTTCCCTTCCAGAATAACCAGGAGAAATAGTTCTGGTTTTCTTTCTATCTTCTGCCCTGTTATTTCATCCAGCCATTTTTTTTAATCTTACCCCAAAATTTCCTAATCTTAGGGCAGGACCACCACATGTGGTAGAACGTCCCTTGTTTGTGACCACACCTCCAACAATGTGGCGACCTGTTCAAGAACAATCCTGGCCAATCTCGCTGGTGGCAGGTGCCGTCAGTAAAACATTATGTAAAGGTTTTCTTTATAAGCAGCTGACATCATTAGCTTGTAGTTCCTCTCCCATAATCCATCCCATTGATCCAAATGAATGTTATGTCCAAAATTTCTTGCCCAACTAATCTTTCACGGTTTCTTCTTCCATTTTAAATTTTAACAAACATATTTTGTGATCAAGAGACTCTAAGTGTCTGAGAAAATCCAATTTCAACCGTTTCCCCCCCCCCACAAAATAATCTGAAATTCTCACAAAAAGGTTGTGAGTATCGTTTCCTAGGACGTGAAAGAGCACACTTTGCTATCTAGCAATGTGCATTCCCTTATCAGAAGAAAAGAAAAAAATTCAGTCAGAAATCCTGAAATCAGTTACCATAAAGGCAAGTGACTTTAACTGATCACAGAGCAACAGAGTACAACCAAACAGGATGAAAGGAATATTCCACTCCTACATCTAGAAATATTTTCAAAGCACAACACCAGCATTTTTACACTACATTTGACCTCTTCTTCAAAAAGAGGTGCTTTGAATTCAAAATCTCCATACAAACATAAGAACAAAAACAAAGGTGTTTTTTTTAAAACAAAACAACAACAAAAAACAAAAGCCTGCTTTGTTATGTCTTTCGGAGATCAGACCAAGCATGAATGTTGTTCTGTTCTTAAATACATTAAATTATCCCGCATATGTTCTATCTTTGATGTTATAGAAGGAACTGACTCACCAAGTGTAATTTTGCTTCGCCTTCGACAAATATTTAATTCTAAGAGCCCCACTGGCTGCAGAGAAATTAATTAATGGGAGAAAAAAATAACAGTTATCATACAAGTAGTGAGTTAAGACTGTGATGAGATGATGTCACTGGGTTCTGCTATTTGGGTATTCTTAAGTATTCTTAAGAGGAACACGGTGGCTCAGAGGGCTAAGACTTTGAGCTTGTTGATCGAAAGGTCAGCAGTTCAGGAGTTCGAATCCCTAGTACCATGTAATGGGGTGAGCTCCCGTTACTTGTCCCAGCTTCTGCCAACCTAGCAGTTTGAAACCACATAAAAAGGCAAGTAGAAAAATAGGGACCACCTTTGGTGGGAAGGTAACAGCATTCCGTACACCTTTGGCATTTAGTCATGCCGGCCACATGACCACAGAGACGTCTTCGGACAGCGCTGGCTCTTCAGATTTGAAACAGAGATGAGCACCGGTCCCTAGAGTTGGGAATGACTAGCACATACGTGACAGGGGAACCTTTACTTTTACCTTAAGTATTCTATCCAGGAGTGTCATCAATCCTAAATGATCAATGTTCCAGGCCTATTGCTACAGAATATTGAGTAACATGATATGACACAACATGTTAGCAGTCTTCTAATATTTGATGGGCTGCCACAAAGAGGAAGGGGTCAAGCTATTTTCTCAGGCAACTGAAAGCCAGATAAGGAATAATGGGTGGAAACTGAACAAGGATAGATTCAATTTGGAAATAAGGAGGAATTTTTTGACAGTGAGAACAATCAACCAATGTCACAGAAGTTGCCTTCGGAAGTTGTGGGAGCCTCATCACTGGAGGCTTTCAAGAAGAGACTGGCCTGCCCTCTGTCAGAAATGGTGTAGGGTCTCCTGTTTGGCGGGGTTGGACTAGATGACCTACAAGGTCCCTTCAGACTCTGTTAATCTGTTAAATCTGTTAACAATTGAGTCATATTATGTCCAGACAAAGACATTGGCCAGCCTTTGTTTTACAATAGTAAAATTTATATATTTTATTTATTTAGTTGTATCCCACTTTTGTTATTTTTACAAATAACTCAAGATGGCCAACTCACCTTCCTCCTCCGATTTTCCTCATCACAACAACCAGTGAGTTGCGTTCGACTGAGAGTGACTGGCTTTTAGGAGACTAAGGTGGGACTAGAATTCATGTGTCTCATGGCTTCTAGCCTGGTGCCTTCACCATTTGACCAGACTGGCTCTCTATGTGAGAATGATCCAGTGTTTTGAGATGGGCAAGCAGAATATTTGATTTAAATCTGAGACTTGAAGGGCAGAAGATGGAATTTTCATCCATTCATGCTTCATTTAGATTTCTGAATGGAATGTAACAAGGAAACTTTTCCATAGCTTTTTCATTAGGGAGTAGATTAGGGTGGAAATAACAGGGGACCGATAATTCTCTAAGAACAGTGACCTGCAGACCTTAAATGGCTTTAAAGATTATATTACAATCCATTTTTGAAACATTTTTTCTATGTTACTTTTAAGACAGAGAGCAGAGCTAAGAAACTACTTCACAACCTGTTCTCATCCCATCTAGGCTGGGTCTGGTAGGAACAAAAGGAGCCAGGACACACACTCAAAAGCTGTTGTGGTCCATCAGCAGCCTATGGAGCTGGCAAAGGAGTCGGACAGTGATGAGGCTGAGGTGAGGCCAGGGCCATCGGGAAGTGAGGTGCAGACTCCAGAGCCTCCAGAGACTGATAGTAGTGAGGCAGAGGAACAGAAGGAGCCTGTTCCTAATGCACGCATGAGAAAAGCTGCCAGAAGGCAAGAGCAGCTCAAGCAAAGAGGACAACTCAGGAGTAGGGCCAAGAGATGATTGGCCCCTCCCATAAGGCTTAAAGCAGAACAGCACCGGTGTTTCAGTTTTGCCGGAAAACAACATCGTAGTTGCGTCTTCTGCTTCGTCTTCTGCTTTGTCTCCATCTTTGTTTTTGTGGCTTCTGGACGTTTGCCAGGAAGGGCCTTTGGCAGTTTGCCTAATTGGACCAAGTATTGACTAACACTGTGTAAGCCACCCTGAGTCTTGAGAGAAGGGCGGGATATAAATTAAAAAAAAAAGGTTTGTTAGATAACTGAGGAATTTGTGTTGGGAGGCATTTGTTTTACTTTGAGTTGAACAACGCTGGGAATGAAGTAATTCCCAGCTGTTCGAATGAAGTTTGTTTGTTTTTCCTAAAACAACTAAGTTTATTACTACTTACTTGGGTCTGGGTCACAACAAAAGCGGCAAAACTCAGCTTTAATCCCCAAAAACAGGACAGAGCCTCAGTACACGATGAGTAGGTAATAGGTTCTTTGTAAAGTCAGTGCTGTGAGTTTCCACCTCCCAGAGCCTTTTCAAGTCTTTGGGCCCCACTCCCTGTCCATCTGACTGCCCACACTCATCGGTAGTCACCATCCGCCGTTCGTCAGCGTTGGGGCTGTGCCTGTTTGGCCACTGTGTTAATGTCACTGATGTCCGCCAGGGCTGACATCCACCTGGCAGCAACAGGCCTCCTTGCTGTCTGGAATGGACCAGTGGGTGGCGCGTGGCCACTGCGGCAGGCTGCCGGAACCAATCAGCTGGATGACACAGGTCCGGTGGGGAACACCATGGCCATTTGGTGTCATCAGATGTGGGGACGCCGTCAGTGAGCCACTGCCATTGCTCTCGCTGTATTCCCCCTCCCAGGTATGATGAGCCTAGGGTGGGGACTTGACAGGTAGCTCCCCTCTACCAGGGGTCCACCTGGAAGACAGGAGACAGAGGCATTAGATAAGGCATTGTGACATGGATCCCACTCCCGGTTTGTTGGGATTCCGTCAGTGGAACTGCTGCAGCAATTGTCTCGCTCCATTCCTCATGATGCTCACCGTATCAGGTATTGGAGTTTACCTCTGTGTAACCTTGAGTCTAATATCCCGTCTATCTCATATTGATCTGTTCCCACTGGGCCCAGTGGCTCAGAAAGGGGCACAATTCATAAATTGCTCCTAGGGAAGTTGTACTGAACCAACGAGAAGATGTCTTGATCCATCTTTAAAAAAATCTATTTAAAATTAGGTTCTTTATTTGATTGGGTTTTTTTGGGAGGACGGGGCAGGGTAGTCCCTCCAGTCTGGCTAATTTGCCATCTACTCAAGGAGCTGCTGATTCAGTTCTACAGAGGAATTATTGAGTCTGTCATTTGCACCTCTATAACTGTCTGGTTCGGTTCTGCAACCCAACAAGAAAAACACAGACTTCAGAGGATAATTAGAACTGCAGAAAAAATAATTGCTACCAACCTGCCTTCCATTGAGGACCTGTATACTGCACGAATCAAGAAGAGGGCCGTGAAAATATTTACAGACCCCTCGCATCCTGGACATAAACTGTTTCAACTCCTACCCTCAAAACGACGCTATAGAGCACTGCACACCAGAACAACTAGACACAAGAACAGTTTTTTCCCGAAGGCCATCACTCTGCTAAACAAATAATTCCATCAACACTGTCAAACTATTTACTGAATCTGCACTACTATTAATCTTCTCATAGTTCCCATCACCAATCTCTTTCCATTTATGACTGTATGACTATAACTTGTTGCTGGCAATCCTTATGATTTATATTGATATATTGACCATCAGTTGTGTTGTAAATGTTGTACCTTGATGAACGTATCTTTTCTTTTATGTACACTGAGAGCATATGCACCAAGACAAATTCCTTGTGTGTCCAATCACACTTGGCCAATAAAAATTCTATTCTATTCTATTCTATTCTATTCTATTCTATTCTATTCTATTCTATTCTATTCTACTCATGTGAACATCAAAGAGCCCATCACAACATGACAACCAACACTCAAAGTTAGAAAGCAGCAGGAAGCCCACCTAATTCCAGATCTACGTCCAATATCTCTGAAATAAATTAACATCTTGAATCTATTCATTTTAAAGGGGCTGATTTGATGAAATCTCCTGTGATTTAAAGCAGCTCTTTGAAGCTTCACAACTTGATACCATGCAGAAGATGAAAATCCTTCCTTAAAACATTTATCCCACAGATTACTTAGTTGTTTTATGGTACAAGGGCTAAATATGAATTAAAATGAATTATTGTAAAACTGGATTTTTTTTCTCTCTCTCTCTCTCCTCCTCTCTTTAATGGACAAGTGTCTTTGATCAGTATCTTTCATTGATCTACTGCAAATACAGGACCTGATTGATTGATATTACATTTATTTGCTACTCCAATCTCAAAAGATCTCACAGCGCCTTACTGTAAGACTTGTCATGCCCCAGCATATAACTTTATATACTGTTGCTGCTCTCACCCCATCTAGTGGCCGGAGGGAGAAATATGGCCCAACATATGATCTTTATATACTGTTGTTGCTCTCTAGCCCCATCTAGTGGCTGAAGAGCAAAATGCCAAGTATATTGTTTGAAACTGACCCAACCCATTTTACTCATCAGCCTGCACTCTCAAAACAAGTGCATGCTGGGAAGCTAGACCCCCATTTCCTTTAGCATTTGGAGAAGGCAGAAGTGCAAAGAAGAATCCATCTTAATCTGTGGCTCATGGTTACCCAAACCCACATCCTACACATAGAGCATTGCTGGTGAGATTTAAATTGCTCGTATTTAGTAATTGTTATGTTCAGCAGTAAGTTAATACTGTCTATCTTGTATTTGATTCACACTGTATGTATCCCTATTTTCCCCAGTTTCACCATATCCTGTTCTTTCAATAAAGCATTCAGATCTATACACACCAGTGATGGTATTCAGCCAGTTATATCCGGTTCGCGCGAACTGGTAGAGGCAGCTGTGGGAGGCTCTGCCCACCCGCCTGGACATTATCACATCCCATTTTTGATGCTCTGCGCAGGCGCAGAAGGTCCTGCACACTCACATTTGCAAACCGGAAGTGAAGGTAAGTCAATACCATCCCCGATGCACACGGTCTGTTTTATTGGAGGATAGGTGGGTTTAGCTGCATGTCGAGCTGCACCCAGACTAACATGTAGTGGGCATAGAAAAAGACCAATACCTTGGCGAGTGCAGGAGGCATCTTAGGGTTTTATGCCTCCTTATTTACATTTGAGATTTCCACTTTGCTTTTTTTTTGGTTGTAGCTAGAATTGTAAGTTGCTCTTGACATAAGGTAAAGGTAAAGGTTCCCCTCGCACATACATGCTAGTCGTTCCTGACTCTAGGGGGCGGTGCTCATCTCTGTTTCAAAGCCGAATAGCCAGTGCTGTCAGAAGACATCTCCATGGTCATGTGGCCGGCATGACTCAATGCCAAAGGCGCATGGAAGACTGTTACCTTCCCATCAAAGGTGGTCGCTATTTTTCTACTTGCATTTTTTATGTGCTTTCGAACTGCTAGGTTGGCAAAAGCTGGGACAAGTCACGGGAGCTCACCCCTGTTATGCGGCACTAGGGATTTGAACTGCTGAACTGCTGACCTTTTGATCGACAAGCTCAACGTCTTACCCACTAAGCCACTGCGTCCCTTTTTGCTCTTTTGCAAAAAACAGTGCTTTTTGCTACTTAGGATTATCATAAGAGGTAGGAGAGCCATTAAAAAGACTTCCAGCGAGTGCCAAGTACAACATACCAGCATTATTTAATAGTAATTTATTAAAATTGTGTGCTGCCCAATTCCCAATCACTCTGGGTCATTTGTATTAAAATTAAAGCTCAAAACTAACTTCTTCAACCAGGCTTTCTCGGCATGACTGTCGGAAGTGGACTTCCCGATACTGTACAACTTTTGAGTATAGTTTATTATCCTGGATTTTATTCTTTGAGGTTTATTTATTTATTTATTTTATTTGTCACAACAGTATATATAAGCATAAGCATGAAATAACTATACGTGTTCTGTTTCCCTCTCCCAATACTCCCAACAAAAAGTCAGTCAAAGGCCTTCTTTTCAAGTTTATTTACATTTGGCTGGATTCCTTCTGGCACAGAGATGTTCTGGCCACATCTACCCATGCGCCTGCCAAGTCTCTGGAGATAACTAGGAAATTATAGATAAGGCAAGAGTCACTCACGAATATATTCTTCCCTCCATTGAAACAATTTGCCCACGCAAATTCACTGTTTTGTCCAAGACAAAAAGCCAGGAAGCTCCGCCTCCTGATTTATAGCCCCTGTGGGTGTCACTCCATGACACATCATTCTTTGACCTTGTCCCAACGCCTCCTCTGCTGCGCACGCCGGTCACGTCTGCACTGTCTCGCATCGAGCCAAGATTGTTCTTGGGGCATTGCCAAATCAGAAGAAGGCCTGGGGGAATCAGGCCTTGCCAGCCCCTCCTCCTCCTCCTGGGTGGGTGCCAGGGAGGGAGAGGGCCCAGGGGAAGCAGGCCTTGCCAGTTCCTCCTCCTCACTCTCTGAATCATCCTCCTCCAGGAGTCCGAGTCCGGGAACCTGGGTCACAACAATACGATATATAAGCATATATATAATCATAAGTATGTAATAACTATATGAAATTGGATACAATCAAAGGGAACAATAGGAAAGGAATGGTAGGCATGCTGGTGCTCTTATGCATGCCCCCTACAGACCTCTTAGGAATGGGGTGAGGTCAATAGTAGATAGTCTTTGGTTGAAGCTTTGGGGATTTTGGGAAGAGACCACAGAGTCAGGTAGTTTATTCCAAGCATTAACAACTCTGTTACTGAAGTCATATTTTCTACAATCAAGATTGGAGCGGTTCCCTTTAAGTTTAAATCTATTGTGTGCTCGTGTATTGTTGTGGTTGAAGCTGAAGTAGTCTTCAACAGGAAGGACATTGTAGCAGATGATTTTATGAGTTATACTCAGGTCGTGCCAAAGGTGGCGGAGTTCTAAATTTTCTAAACCCAGGATTTCAAGTCTGGTGGCATAACGTATTTTGTTGTAATCAGAGGAGTGGAGAACTCTTCTTGTAAAATATTTCTGGACACGCTCAATTGTATTAATGTCCGAAATGAGGTGTGGGTTCCAGACAGGCGAGCTGTATTCAAGAATTGCTTTTAGTGTTCCTTCATTTTGTATTTCATTGCTGTGTAAATCCTCTTCCGCATGCTCTGGCATAGAATGCAGTATGCAAATGTAATTAAATGAATAAATGAATACTTTCGCCTTATTAGGTTACAGTTCTGAGGTGACCAGATCTTTTGTTATTAATTCTAACACGCAAATTATTACTAATTCTAACACGAGATTTGCTGAATTTGAGATCCGTTCGAAGCTTCAAGCCGGAACGGGATGAAGAACAATAAATGAAATTTCAAGCAAGCATGAAGGGAATAGAAGAGTCGCGATTATGTATTATTTTCATTTCTGTGCTCACTCGCTAAGCTACACTGTTAAGTTTAACACACACACCACTGGCAAGGAAGTGACAGCTCTTTGATTTGCAAAGGTTTCTACTTATAATGCTGCCTGCAGCAAACTTACCGGTTTCCTGAAGAAAAAGGAAAATACATACACACACACACACAAAAATACAAACCCAGGGCACCCTAATTTGCATTTGAATTAGCCCGAGTACAATGCATTAATGTGACAAGAAGGATTGGAGCATTTCGGATTTAAAGGGTGATGCTGCAAAAGATGACGGCAGATGTGTTATTGTGTAAAATACATTTTCAAAGCGAAATAACCACAGCAAAATCTCACTGTAACAGCCTTATTACAGGGGCCGTTTTAAACGGACATCGCTATTCTAAAACGGACGGAGGGTTTTCAGATGCTGTGAGCTGTGCTTTCTGAACATTTTATTACTTATAAAAATCAAAACAGCTCATTCTGTGTTTCTAAAAATTAGGCAGGGCGGAATGTTCCTGGGGAAGAATGCATGAGTGAGGACAAGACCCGCCTGTTTGAAAAATCATAGATACGTTTTCATAAGTGGGCCATCATTTTAAACATTGCATTGGGTAATAAAACATCTTTTTAAATATCTAAGATTGTCCGGATGCATTTTCCAGATTTTTTTTAATAAAAAAACTGAAATAAAATGGATACAATGGCAATTACGGCAGGAACTTTTCATTTTAATAGAAGATGACTTTGAACTCATATTGTTATTCGTGGACAGAATATCTCTCTGGAAACACTTTGCCTTGAAAAGAATTAGTCACTGCAGTTCCCTTAGATACAATTCCCATTTTATTTCTTCGTGCCAATATGACTCTTTTACCGATCTGAAATAAAAACATCTAAACATCTGTTAGATAAAACCTAAAATAATTTTCTTATTGGGAAAGAAAGAAAGAAAGAGGGGGGGAGGGGGGGAGGAAGGAAGAAGGAAGGAAGGAAGATACCTGATCAGAAATCCTTCCTTCCTTCCTTCCTCCCTCCCTCCCTCCCTCCCTCCCTCCCTTCTTCCTCCCCTCCTCCCTTCCTCCCACCTTTCCCTCCTTCCCTCCCTTCCCTCCTCCCATGCTCCTTCCCTTCCTCTCTCCCTTCCCTCCCTCCCTCCCTCCCTTCCTTCACACCCTGCCATAGTCATAATATATCCTGATCTATTTCCCGTTAGTGATCCACAGAATATAGATCTCTGAAAATGTATTAAGTATAACCCACAGTCATGACAATATTGTTAATGTGTCATAGAAAATGAACCCATTTAGTACAAAACCACTCAGATCACAGATAACCTCATAGTCACTAAATTATGCAAGCAGATTTAAGATGTGAGCCACAAAACTACTGAATATCGGATGCTAATATTAGAGAACTACTTGGCACAGTAGAAGTGTTTATAATTCAATGAAATGTTATTAGCAATAACATAGCAGTCCTGCAAAAATCCATATGATAGGTGAATGTCAATAGAATAGCTTTCTAATGGTTTGTAGGGGCCAACTAGAATTTTGCGACCAAACACAGTAGACTAATTGTAAGATATATTTCATTATCTAGGGCCTACTGTAAATGCTGTAACTCATTGTTAGCTGAATGTTTCTACCTTAGTTTGCCAAATTTGTCCCTGTTGGGTCAAAACATTTCTAAGCTAAACGATCTAGAGGTACCTGAACATACTTGTAAGTGGATCATAAGCTTCCTAACAAACAGGAAGCAGCTGGTGAAGCTAAGCAGAATTACATCAGATACCTGTACAATTAGCACAGGGGCCCCCAAGGCTATGTGCTTTCCCCACTTCTCTTCTCTTTGTATACCAATGACTGCATCTCTAACCATCCATCTGTTAAACTACTGAAGTTCACAGATGACACAACACTGTTCGGTCTCATTCGAGACAATGATGAATCTGCATACAGATGGGAAGTTGAACAACTAGTCTCATAGTGCGACAGGAACAATCTGGAACTAAACACACTCAAAAGCACACTCAGAATGGTGGTCGATTTTAGGAGAAACCCTTCCATACTTTCATCTCTTACAATACTAGACAACACAGTATCAACAGTAGAGACCTTCAAATTTCTAGGTTCTACCATATCGCAAGATCTAAAATGGACACCTAACATCAAAAACATCATCAAAAAAGGACAACAAAGAATGTTCTTTCTGCGCCAACTCAGGAAGGTCAAACTGCCCAAGGAGCTGCAGATTCAGTTTTCAGTTCTACAGAGGAATTATTGAGTCTGTCATCTGCACCTCTATAACTGTCTGGTTTGGTTCTGCAACCCAACAAGACAGACACAGACTTCAGAGGATAATTAGAACTGCGGGAAAAACAATTGCAACCAACCTGCCTTCCACTGAAGGCCTGTATAGTGCACGAATCAAAAAGAGGGCTATGAAAATATTTACAGACCCCTTGCATCCTGGACATAAACTGTTTCAACTTCTACCCTCAAAATGACGTTATAGAGCACTGCACACCAGAACAACTAGGCACAAGGGCAGTTTTTCCCCGAACACCATCACTCTGCTAAACAAATAATTCCCTCAACACTGTCAAACTATTTACTAAGTCTGCACTACTATTAATCTTCTCATCGTTCCCATTACCCATCTCCTTCCACTTATGACTGTATGACTGTAACCTTTTTGCTGGTATCCTTAAGATTTATATTGACTCTTTCCTTATGACTATCATTAAGTGTTGTACCTTATGATTCTTGACAAATGTATCTTTTCTTTTATGTACTCCGAGAGCCTATGCACCAAGACAAATTCCTTGTGTGTCCAATCACACTTGGCCAATAAAGAATTCTATTCTATATTCTAAGTGGTTCTTCAAAGGCATGGGAAGAATGCAAAGACTCGACATGATCAAGCCTGGCATTGTTATGCATTTGAGTATTTTAACACAATTACCATCAGAAGAATGTGAGGTGGGGTAGACTGACATTTAAGTGCCCTGAAATATATTGACTACCATCATATAATATATTCCGATAAATAAGAGAACTCTGTGAAAGGTTGGCATCACTTTAACATTCAGAAAATTGTACTTCAAACAGACGGAAAAGAGCTTTTTAGAGGAATATTTCTTGAGATAAATGTTTCATGTGAAGTTTTCTGTATAATTTTTTTTTTCAAAAAAAAATATGAGTATTTCTTCATTTTTGGAGAGCTTCTCCTGAATTGCCTTTGTTGTTGTTGTTAGTTGCAAAGTCGTGTCCGACCCATCGCGACCCCATGGACAACATTCCTCCAGGTCTTCCTGTCCTCTACCATCCTCTGGAGTCCATTTAAACTCATGCCTACTGCTTCAGTGACTCCATGCAGCCACCTCGTTCTCTGCCGTCCCCTTCTTCTTTTGCCCTCAATCTTTCCCAGCATTAGGCTCTTCTCCAGTGAGTCCTTCTTTCTCATTAGGTGGCCAAAGTATTTCAGTTTCATCTTCAGGATCTGGCCTTCTAAAGAGCAGTCAGGGTTGATCTCCTCTAGAACTGACTTGCATGTTCGCCTTGCAGTCCAAGGGACTCTCAGGAGTCTTCTCCAGCACCAGAGTTCAAAGGCCTCAATTCTTTGGCGCTTAGCCTTTCTTATGGTCCAACCTTCACATCCATACATTGCAACTGGGAAAACCATAGCCTTGACTATACGCACTTTTGTTGGCAGGGTGATGTCTCTGCTTGTTAGTACTACGTATGCCTTAGACTCCACAAAAGAGTATTTATTGACTGATGTCTCAGAAGGAACACGATGTCAACCCTTCAAGGTAGATGAGGTAAGATGTGAAAGCCATGTAGGTCTGTACTACGTAGATTGTAAGGGTTTAGTAAGAGAATCTTGAACAAGTTTCCTCTCTCCCTCCCTCCCTTTATCTTTGTATAAACAAGGCGGGGGAGACTTATGTTATTCACATTTCATTCTTATCCCAGGTTCAAGCCCCTGTTATATGTCCATTGCCTTGATAGAAGCCTTCTTGTCTTTCAAAGGTATTACTTTTCCCTCAATAAATAATCCAATGGACACTAAGGATTAGATGATCATTTCTTGATATAGGTAGGATCTGCTTCGGCATTGGGGGAAAAAAAATGAGTCACCTTGTCCATCAGAAAATCAGAGGTGGGATTCAAATAATTTAATAACCTGTTCTCTGCCCTAATGACTGGCTGAGTGGGCGTGGCCACGGTGGGCATGGGCAGGGGGTGTAACAGGCAGCACTCGGACTCCTGCACCCCCCTGGGAGCAAAAGCAGGCCACGGGGAGACACGCCAGTGGTGGGTTTCACATTTTTTTTACTACCGGTTCTGTGGGTGTGGCTTGGTGGGCGTGACATGGCTTGATGGGTGTGGCAGGGGAAGGATACTGTAAAATCTCCATTCCCTCCCCAATCCAGGGGAAGGTTACTGCAAAATCCCCATTTCCTCCCGATCAGCTGGGACTTGGGAGGCAGAGAATAGATGGGGGTGGGGCCAGTCAGATTTTTTACTACCGGTTCTCCGAACTACTCAAAATTTCCACTAGAAATTCTCTAGAACTGGTCAGAACCTTCTGAAACCCACCTCTAAGACATGCCCCATTTTGGGCCTAAGAGGCCTCCCTGCACTTACCTGTGAGCCAAAATGGGGTATGTGGGGATTCATGGAAGGGGCGGGGCGGGAAGAAGCTGGGCCAGCCAGCAATTTAACTACCGGTTTGCCCAAACCGGACCAAACCGGCTGAATCCCACCACTGATCAGAATCCAGAATAACAGAGCTGGAAGGAACCTTGGAAAGTCTTCCGGTTCAGTGCCCTGTGTCCATACATGAACTAGGTTTCCAAGCAAGCTAGTTAGTTTACTGGCAATTTCGCTATACATTTAAAGGCTCTCTTCCTGCAGCTGACATTAGTATAAGTCAGCGATGGCGAACCTTTGACATCACCGCGTGCTGGCCTGCATGCCAGAAGTGGCATGCAAAACCATCCCGCGAGGTATGCATGTTGTGCCTCATCCGCTTTCCCCGCAGCCGGGGCCTTCTTATCTGCTTCCGAACGCTGAGGAATGTCCTAGCATGCCTCCCGGCCCCAGCCCTGGCTCCATGCCCAGACAGACTGAGGAAGAAGAAGCGCCTCCAGCCCCCAGCCCTGGCTCCATGCCCAGGCAAATGGAGCAACTAGACCCCTCCCCCTCCCCCACAGCATGTGAGCCTGAGGAAGGTCAATTACCAACAGCTGCAGACTGGAGTGACCCTCGCTTCAGGAAAATTGATAAGCGGCGTCAACAGAAGGAAGGGAGGGGCAGGCCGGGATAAGTGCTGAGTCATGGAGCCACACCCCATGGCCTATATAGATCTGCTTTCTGGCATTCTCTGAGTCAGGCAAAGTCTACCTTATCTTGCTGAAATCACGTTCTGGTCTCCTGCCTGCCTTGAGAACTTTGCTAGGACTTTGGCAGAGCTGCAGAGGCACGCCTGATTCGGATTTCCCTGACCCGGCCGTCAGCGGAGGAGTGGGACATGACATTGCATGGCTCCGCTGGGCTTCACGCACGTGGGAGCACTGATAACCGGTAGAGCGGTGGTCCATCGCGCCTGCACAAGCTGGCACCCAAAAATCCGGATACTGGCATGGACCCGACGAATAGCTGGCCATTGTACATGCATGCGACGTCAACCCAGCAGTTCAGGTGCCAGCCTGCGCATGTGTGACGGAATGCCACTCTACCAGGTTTTACCACTCCCACGCATGTGACAGCCAGCTGACCGGCATGCGTGTGATCACAGGAATGCGGAATAGGAGCCAGCGAGGCTGCGCATTCTTCGCAGGATGGTTTCGCGCGCCGCTTCCGGCACATGTGCCATAGGTTCACTGGCACTGGTATAAGTCATGCCTACAAATTCAGATTGTTTGAAAAGTAAAATACTGTGCAGGGGAATTTTGGTGACACATTATCCTCTTCCCTTCTTTTCCCCAATCACTTTCTACTTCTTCAATATTTATGCTACGCTTTTAATATTTAATATTAAACACTGGAGATTTTTTTTTTGCTTATGTGGGTTTAAGTTATTTCATCTGTTGTTTTTAATTAGTCTCCTGACTCTTCCTCAAAGTTCTGCTCCAAATGTCTAAATCTCCCTTCCGGTGTTGTATATAAGGCAGCCATCCGTTCCTGCTTAAAATTCATTAAACTTCTAGTAAGAATTCAATTTTGTCATGGCTGCAGTTTCGCTAGTTTTGGTCTCTCCATCTTCTAGCCTCAACAGAGTTTCACTTTCCCAGAAGTTGTGCCAGCTTCTTTCTTGCTGATATCAGCGCATAGCTTCATAAGTTGTGATCCTTTTTCATTCATGAGCCCTAGAATTATTCCCCATAAAAAATATTTGGGATTTCAATTCAAATATTTGGGTGGAGGATGGTTTGGTCTAGTGGTTAGAGTTCGGGTTCAGGCACTAAGCTAGAAAGTGGGAGCCCGCCATGAAAGCCAGCTGGATGACTTTGTGCCAATCACCAGGAGTCTGGGAGTTCTAGTCCACTCTTCAGCACAAAAGCCAGCTGGATGACTTTGGGTCAGTCACCAGGAGAGTGGGAGTTCCAGTCCAGCCTTCAGCACGAAAGCCAGCTGGATGACTTTGGGTCAGTCACCAGGAGACTGGGAGTTCTAGTCCAGCATTCAGCATGAAAGCCAGCTGGATGACTTTGTGCCAATCACCAGGAGACTGGGAGTTCTAGTCCAGCCTTCAGCATGAAAGCCAGCTGGATGACTTTGTGCCAATCACCAGGAGACTGGGAGTTCTAGTCCAGCCTTCAGCACGAAAGCCAGCTGTATGACTTTGGGTCGGTCACCACGAGACTGGGAGTTCTAGTCCAGTCTTCAGCATAAAAGCCAGCTGGATGACTTTGTGCCAATCACCAGGAGGCTGGGAGTTCTAGTCCCACTTTAGCCATGTAAGCCAGCTGGGTGACTTTGAGCCAGTCACTCTCTCTCAGCCCAACTCACCTCACAGGGTTTTTATCATGAGGACAATAGGAGGAGGAATTGTGTTGGACATATTCACCATCTTGAATTATTTGTAAACCTAATAAAGGTGGACTACAAATGGTAAAGGAAAAGGTTCCCCTCGCACATATGTGCTAGTTGCTCCCGACTCTAGGGGGCGATGCTCATCTCCGTTTCAAAGGCGAAGAGCCAGCGCTGTCTGAAGATGTCTCTGTGGTCATGTGGCCAGCATGACTCAATGCCAAAGGCTCACGGAACGCTGTTACCTTCCCAACAAAGGTGGTCCCTATTTTTTCTACTTGCATTTTTTACATGCTTTCGAACTGCTAGGTTGGCAGAAGCTGGGACAAGTAACGGGAGCTCACCTCATTATGCGGCACTAGGGATTCGAACCGCTGAACTGCCGACGTTTCGATCGACAAGCTCAGCATCTTAGCCACTGTGCCACCACATCCCTCAAAGGCGGACTATGAATGCATAAATGCCCACGTTCATCTCATTCTATTTTTTTATTCTGCCTTTCGTATCTCCGTTCTAAATGTACTCTTTAAACGTACACGGCATCATACAAAAATAATAATAAAAAAAACAATAAAAAAACTGTTTGAAGAGGATCATAAAGAGGAATGCTCCTTCAGAAGTAAGGACACAAAAGTGTAAAATTCTGCTCCTAGCAGGGAAGAAGGGTCAAACTGAAGAACCTTTGAATTTTCTAAAAGGTAAGAGAGAAAAGTCTTTCGGAATCCCTCTTAGTCTCTCTTGACCCCACGACTGGCACAAAAATTGTCATGTTGCGGGTTTTTTTTTGGAGGTGACCTCATCTACCTGGATACTTGAATAAACTCAAATATTACTAAAGCTTCCAGTGACCTCTCTGGTTCACAGACAACCAGAATAAGCAGTTTGTCCCTGAAATTTTTCATCAAAAGAGGAGGGGGGAAAAAAAGAAAAAAAATAGCTCTGTGCAGGAGATTTGTAGAATCCTAGCATTATATTTAAGCATTTTTCCCCCCCCATTTCCATTAAGCATTCCACAGCGCTGTGGTGGACAGTTTAATGGATGTAAAAAGGAACTTAAAAGGAGTTTAACTCCTCTACCACCGAACTCTCAAAGGCTCTAAGGTAGCCCACGACAATCAAGCAAAGATATTACAATAAATAAGGCATAAAAGGTGAAAGGGAAAAATGAGAGAGGGAGAAAGAGGGAGGGAGTGTGAGAGAGAGACCAGGAGAGGGAGAGGAAGGGAAGGTGAAAGAGAGAGGGAGAGGGAGAGGGAGAGGGAGAGAGAAAGAGGGAGGGGAGAGACAGATGGAGGGAGAGAGGGTGGAAAGAGAAAGAGGGAGAGGAAGAGAGGGAGGGAGGGAGAGGAAGGGAAAATGAAAGAGAGAGAGGGAAGGAGGGAGAGGGTGGGAGTGAAAGAGAGGGAGAGGGAGGGAGGGAGAGAGTGGGGGAGGGAGAGGGAGGGAAGGAGGGAGAGAAAAAGAGGGAGGGGAGAGAGTGATGGAGGGAGGGAGAGGAAGAGGGAGAGGAAGGGAAAGTGGGAGGGAGGAGAGGAGGAGGAGAGAGGGAGAGGAGAGGAAGGGAGAGAGTGGGGAGGAGGAGAGAGAAAGAGTGAGGGGAGAGAGAGATGGAGGGAGAGAGGTGGAAAGAGAGAGAGGGAGAGGAAGAGAGAGAGGGGGAGAGAGGGGGAGAAAGAGAGAGAAGGAGGGAGGGGAGAGGGAGAGAAAGAGAGAGAGGGAGGGAGAGAGAGAGGGAGAGGGAAAGGGAGAGAGGGAAAGGGAGAGAGGGAGGGAGAAAAAAAGAGAGTGATTTCAAACCCGTTCTGCAAGATTTGGCTGTTTTTGGATAAGAGCATGTGCTCTGTGAAGTCAACCAAAACCATCACAATTTTATCACACTCTTGAAACGATAATATCCTCCTCTCCTATCATTAGCTGCTGGTTTCAATCTTGATTGAAATGATTGGGTTTAATTCATTGACCTGTTTGTACGATGCCTTTTAAATGTCTGTAGTTAGTTTTTTCCTTTTAAAAAAAAAATCTGCACGCTGATTCCTGTATTCCTTTTGAATAAATTTATTCCTTTTGAATAAATAGGGCAGTTTGGGAGCTGCCGAGAACATGTTGTTCACCAAAAAATACAATAATGGATTTTGTGTGTGATGAAATGCAGGTAAGGTAGCTGAAGCATTACCTGAATTTTTGAATGCTTGGCATTAGCGCAGAATGTTTTCAAGTAACCCTCTGGAGGGTATGAAAAAGAGAGGAAAAAATCAACTTTCTTGGAAAATAAGGATGGCATTTTAAAATTACTCTAATCCTACTGATAAGCGATACTGATGTCTCCCATTATGGATGAACATAGAACAATAGAGTTGGAAGGGACCTTGGAGGTTGTCTAGTCCAGGGGTCTCCAACCTTGGTCCCTTTAAGACTTGTGGACTTCAACTCCCAGAGTTCCTCAGCCAGCTTTGCTGGCTGAGGGACTCTGGGAGTTGAAGTCCACAAGTCTTAAAGGGACCAAGGTTGGAGTACCCTGGTCTAGTCCAACATCCTGCACAAGCAGGAGACTTATACCATCTCAGATAAATGGTTCTCAAATATTTTTTTTGAAAGCCTTCCATGATGGAGCACCCACAACTTCTAAAGCCATTCCGTTGGTTGGTTGATTGCTCCCATCATTAGGAAATTTCTTGTAGTTCTAGGTTGCTTCTCTCCTTGATTAGTTTCCATCCATTGTTTCTCGTCTTGCCTTTTGGTTTTTTTGGATAATAGTTGATCCTTTCTTCTCTGCGGCAGCCCTTCAAATATTGGAGCACTCTAATGTCAACTCGCAAAACATCTCTGGCCCTGTTCTCAAGTTGCCATAGGCCAGAGGGGGGATGGGAGCCAAAGACAGATGCACATTCCGTGCTTATTTCTCTCAAGGTTGTATCCCAGGGTACCTACAGCAGCCGGAGGGGAGTGACCTCTACAACCTGGAAAATTGCTCTGTCGGCGAATGTGATTGATTCTGGAGGTGTGGAGGGGAAACAGGGTCATAATTGGGGCATAAATTACAAAGGGTCAGAGCTGGCTCCACTTGGGAATGTGCCGACATGAAGCTCCTAATAAAGAACTGGGTTTCTTTTGAAGCTTGGCTCGAGGGTCATGATTTAATTAGGGCATCCATCGGAACCCTGACAGCTATTATGTCATCGCTAGTCCTTCTTTTAATTAAACTAGACATACCCAATTCCTGCAACCTTTCTTCATATGTAATCATTCTTTTGCTCTTTGCATTCTTTCCAGAATCTCAACATCTTTTCTGTTTTGTGATGACAAGAACTGGATGCAGTATTCCAAGTATGGTCTTACCAAAGCTTTGTAAAGTGGAACTAGAACTTCCCATGATTTTAATGAATGGTATTCATGATTTTATTGTTGCAAATACTGATGATGTGATGAGGAAATATCAGGAAGAAAAAACCTGAAACTAAGAGAGGGTCTTTTCAAAAAAGTTAAAAGTCCTCAGCCACATATGCTGTATGACTAGCAGAAAAAGAACTCAATTTAGTTTTGA
>NC_080546.1:82631256-82671256 GCF_028640845.1 Ahaetulla prasina | reverse complement strand
ACCCCCATCCAATCAGAGCACAGAAAAACCCCCATCCAATCAGAGCACAGCCAAGCTCCCACCCAATCAGTTCAAACCCCCACTAGCAGTTAAAAGGAAGAAACAGCTGCGATCACACATTGCTCCCAGAAGCACGAAGCTGAAGCCTGAAGATGACGAATGAGACTTCGTCAAACGCCGCCAAGACACTTCCAATTTTACACGGAGAAAACCCAACAACCAAAGACCTATATATATATATATATATATATATATATATATATATATATATATATTTATAGAGAGAGAGAGAGAGAGAGAGAGAGAGAGAGAGAGAGAGAGAGAGAGAGATATGGATTGATGATATAGATAGACAGACAGATGATAGATAGATAGATAGATATGGATGGATGGATGAGATAGATAGATAGATAGATGATAGATAGATAGATAGATAGATAGATAGATAGATAGATAGATAGATAGATAGATGATAAAACATCAGTTCAAAGTTTCATTTAGAAGGCAATTCTATCAAATCAGTCTTTTAAATCACGTCTTGATTACTTCAGGAGAATTCAGCATATTTACTTGGGCAAATCTTCAGATCAAATCTGCTCGATTTAATGATTTAAGACAATGATGCAAACTAAATCAGCCTCGAATCTCCAGATCCAATAAGCAATTTTGAGTGAAATGAGCAATTCAAATCCTATCGGTTACTCAGCTTGCCGTTTAAAAACACTACCTCAAACTAGAAAAATCGAAAAGTCCCTTCCCCCACCCTTGCCCTTCCATTTATATGTGCTGCCTAGGCAACTCAGAGAAGCAGGTGTCCTGCTTTACTCTGGATTTTGTTTCTGGGTAAAAATGGGGAGGAAATCCACAAAGCAAAGATTTAATTTAATCAAATCACATCACATCAAAGGAGACCAAAGTTCAATCTCCTAATCACATATTTGCACAGCCTTAGTAAACAATGTCCTGAAAGACTCTTCCTTCAACACAAATGATGTATGAGAGAAATATGGTTTCCTACGGCCTTCCAACTATAAGAATGAAGATATGAAGAACAGTTACAGGAATTGGGCCTGTCTAAAGAAGGACCAGGCCTGATAGCAGTGTGGGAGCCCCTATTTGAGGGGCTCCAACAAATAGGGACGCAGTGGCTTAGTGGCTAAGATGATGAGCTTGTCAATCGAAAGGTCAGCAGCTCAGCGGTTTGAATCCCTAGTGCCGCATAACGGGGTGAGCTCCCATTACTTGTCCCAGCTTCTGGCAACCTAGCAGTTCGAAAGCATGTAAAAAATGCAAGTAGAAAAAATAGGGACCACCTTTGGTGGGAAGGTAACAGCGTTCTGTGCGCCTTTGGCGTTTAGTCATGCTGGCCACATGACCACGGAGACATCTTCGGATAGCGCTGGCTCTTTGGCTTTGAAACGGAGATGAGCACTGCCCCCTAGAGTCGGGAATGACTAGCACATATGTGTGAGGGGAACCTTTACCTTTACCTTTAACAAAGACAAGGGGATCAAGCTATTTCCCAAAGCACCAAAAGGCAAAAGGAGAAACAATGGAATGAAACTAACCAAGGAGAGAAGCAACCTAGAACTGAGGGGAAATTTCCTAAAGGTAAGAGCAATCAACCAATGGAACAACTTGCCTTCAGAAGTTGTGGGTGCTCCATCACTGGAAACCATCAACTAACAATCAACCAGATATGAAGAATGGTTGCAGGATTTGAATCTAGTGGAAAGAAGGACTAGGGGTGACATGATAGCAGTATTCCAGTATTTAAGGGGCTGCCACGAAGAAGAGGGGATCAACTTATTTTCCAAAGCACCTGAAGGGAGGACAAGAAACAACGGATGGAAACCAAGGGCCTCTTATGGCTCAACAGGCTAATGCAGTCTGTTATTAACACAGCTGCCTGCAATTACAATTACTGCAGATTTGAGTCCCACCAGGCCCAAGGTTGACTCAGCCTTCCATCCTTTATAAGGTAGGTAAAATGAGGACCCAGATTGTTGGGGGGGCAATACAAGTTGACTTTGTATATAATATACAAATGGATGAGACTATTGCCTTACACAATGTAAGCCGCCCTGAGTCTTCGGAGAAGGGCGGGATATAAATTCAAATTAAAAAAAAATTAATAATAATCAAGGAGAGAAGGAGAAACTTCCTAACACTGAGAACAATTAACCAATGGAACAGCTTGCCTTCAGAAGTTGTGGGTGCTCCATCACTGAAGGCTTTCAAAAAGAGATTGGACAACCATGTGTCTTAAACGGTATAGGGCAGGGTTGTCATACTCGATTTCATTGAGGGTCGCATCACGGTTGTGTTTGACCTTGCGGGACCCGGGTGGGTGTGGCCAGATTGACATCATTCATTTCAGGGGGGGGGGTAGCCTGAGCACTCTGCCAGTAAAAATGGACTCCCGAGCACCATTTTTGGCTGGGACAGCCTCCTACAACCTCTATAACTGTCTGGTTTGGTTCTGCAACCCAACAAGAAAGACACAGACTTCAGAGGATAATTAGAACTGCAGAAAAAACAGTGGCTACCAACCTGCCTTCCACTGAAGGCCTGTATACTGCACGAATCAAAAAGAGGGCTATGAAAATATTTACAGACCCCTCACATTCTGGACACAAATTGTTTCAACTCCTACCCTCAAAACCACGCTATAGAGCACTGCTCATCAAAACTAGACACAAGAACAGTTTTTTTTTTCCCGAACGCCATCACTCTGCTAAACAAATAATCCCCTCAACACTGTCAAACTATTGACTAAATCTGCACTACTATTAATCTTCTCATCGTTCCCATCACCCATCTCCTTCCACTTAAGACCATAACTTTGTTGCTTGTATCCTTACGATTTATATTGATTGTTTCCTGATTGCTTATTTGTACCCTATGACTATCATTAAGTGTTGTACCTTATGATTCTTGTCGAACGTATCTTTTCTTTTTATGTACACTGAGAGCGTATGCACCAAGACAAATTCCTTGTGTGTCCAATCACACTTGGCCAATAAAAAATTCTATTCTATTCTATTCTACAACCCTCTGCCAACAAAAACAGAGCTTAGGAGGGCTGCCTGCGGAGCTCTGTTTTTGCTGGCAGAGGCACCGCAGGCTAGTCCTTCACTGTTGTCAGGACAACCCCGTAGGCCAGATCTAAACACCCTGAGGGCCGGATCCAGCCTGCGAGCCTTGAGTTTGACATCCCTGGTATAGGGTCTCCTGCTTGAGCAAGGGGTTGAACTAGAAAATCTCCTAAGTCCCATCCAGAAATCTTTTGTGGCAGATAAATATGGCTATCAAAAGCTTAAGAAAATAAAATATAACAAATTAGTTTACCGCATCACGTATTGCTTTGTTGGGTATTTTTCTTTTGAGTGTGCGTTTGTGTGTGTGTTGTTATTGTTGGGTTAAAAAAAATGTTTCTGTGATATTTTCAATATTAGGGATCACTAGCCTGATAAATGGAGTGGCTACATTTCGTCAGGCAACTAATGATCCACATTTGGTTTGTTTTCTTGCAGGCTTTTGTTATTGTTGTTGTTGGTTTGTTTGACTGCAGCATTGCCAGGATGAAAATATTTCCTAGCACGCCCCACATGCGATGGATGCGATGGATGCCTTTTTGTTTGCTTTGCTTTTATAAAGGCAAAAAAGAACTATTCGTTTGTAGAAAATAATAATATTGCAACCATGCTCTTTGGATCGCAGGCCTGTTTGCCTTCGGGGCTCATGTTGTAATATAAACCAATAGGATTTCTTCGGAGTAGAGGATAATGATATAACCTTATAACTCAAAGCACATGCAGAATATAAGTCATCCCTGCTTGGCCTATGAGGTTTTCCCTGTGCCATTTCTCTGCCCTTCCAAGCGGGTTACTTGTGTCAGCAATTAAATCTCCCCCCAATCCAGTGGTGGGATTCAAATAATTTAACAACCGGTTCTCTACTCTAATGATTTCTTCCAACAACCAGTTCACCAAACTGCTCAGAAAGTTAACAACCGGTTCTCCCGAAGTGGTGCGAACTGGCTGAATCCCACCACTGCCCCAATCCATCACAAGTTATAGGTATAAACTGTGGAACTGCAAGCGGTAGTACATCAATTGCGATTTACTTATTTAGTGCATAAATGTGGATTTAATTTCTACGACCAATGCCTGGCATTTAGGTAGAATCACCGAAACTGTTTCAGGTTTTGAATCAAAAGCTTGAATGGTCGCAGAGGTGGGATTCAATGTTTTTTTACTACCAGTTCTGTGCTTGGTGGGTGTGGCAGGGGAAGGATACTGCAAAATCTCCATTTCCACCCCACTCCGGATGAAGGATACTGTAAAATCTCCATTCCCACTCCACTCCAGGGGGAAGAATACTGTAAAATCTCCATTTCCATCCCATTACAGTGGAAGGATACCATAAAATCTCCATTTCTACCCCATTACAGGAGAAGGATACTGTAAAATTTCCATTTCCACTCAATTCCAGGAGAAGGATACTGTAAAATCTCCATTGCCACCCCATTCCAGGGGAAGGATACTGTAAAATCTCCATTTCCACCCCACTCCAGGGAGAAAGATACTGTAAAATCTCCATTTCCCCTCAATCAGCTGGGACTCTGGAGGCAGCCAATAGATGGGGCAGGGCCAGTCAGAGGTGGTATTTGCTGGTTCTCAAAACTACTTAAAATTTCCGCTACCGGTTCTCCAAAACCGGTCAGAACCAGCTGAATACCACATCTGGATGGTGCACTCTTCTAAGAACATATGAACCAAGCAATTCACAACTGACACACAAGCAGTTGTTCCTACTTTTGTGGTTCACTCTTAGAAGGTGGGAGAGAAGAGGAAAGCATGTGGATCGGGGTTCAAACCTTGATACCCCAGGATGCCTTCATACCTGAAGAAAATGACCTTCTATGTGTCATGCCAAATTTTCATCTTTTTCCTATTCATTTATTTCGGTAAAAATAGTCAAACGTGAGGAAGCTGCACCTCTAAACACTCACCTCTACCATAGGAATGGCAGAATGGCAGAACTATACTAACCTGGCGTGGCCAGATCAATGTCATTCATGTCGGCGCCTGTGTCGACCCGAGGGCTCTGCCAGTGAAAATGGGCTCCCGAGCTCCATTTTCGACTGTGATGGCCTCCTGCAACCCTCTGGCAATGAAAACGGAGCTCAGAGGTCTGCGTGTGGCCCTCCAGAACTCCATTTTCACTCGGAGAGGGTTGCAAGAGGCTGTCTCAGCCAAAAACAGAGCTTGGGAGCCCGTTTTCGCTGGTAGAGGCGCTGCAGGCTGGTCCACTGTTTCCAGGCTGTACCCGCAGGCCAGATCTAAGCACCCCATGGATCAGATCCAGCCTGCGGGCCTTGAGTTTGACACCCCTAGTATAGGGTCTCCTCCCCAAGCAGGGGGTTGGAGTAGAAGACATCCGAGGTCCCCTTCAACTCTATTGTTCTAGACGTTCTAGAATTACACACTTTGCAAATTCAACGCGAATACTTTGCCATCTGCTCCTACCCACCAAGATGCAAATCAGTCTTGTGTGACCCACTTACTTTCACAGCTCTTCCAAGGCAGCATAACAATTCTCAGCTCTTTGTGTGTTTGTAAACATAACCAAAACGGGATGATTTTGTGCGCGATGCCAATGTAAGAGCTGCATAAATATTCACTTCACTGAGTCATGTGTAGAAACGCTTAAGTGCGATGATTAACACTGAAAGAAAACAAGATGGAAATAAGGGTAAGAAATGGCAAAATGATTAGAGTAAAAGTTTTCATTCTTTTCAATCCCGAGCAAACATTATGCCTGTACTTCTCTCGCTTGAATTAAAGATTGGTTCTAGATAGCAGCACTGGCAAAAATTACATAGAATATAGAATAATAAATTTGAATGAGACCTCGAAGGTCTTTAGTCCATGGGGCTGGCGACCCCCAGGGGAAGGGCCTTTTCTGTGGGGGCTCCTACCCTCTGGAACAAACTCCCCCCGGGACTCCGTCAACTTCCCGACCTTCGGACCTTCCGCCGTGAGCGGAAGACATATTTATTTCCTCAAGCAGGACTGGCATAGGATTTTAGAATTTTAATACTTGTTATTGGGGTTTTAATTCAATTGGTTTTATTGTTTTATATGTATTTTATATAGGGCCGTATTTGATAGGTTTTTTAATTATTGTTTTATTATATTTATTATTGTGGTTTTATATGGCTGTGAGTCCTTCGGGAGAAGGGCGGTATAAAAATCTAATTAAAATTCTGACCTAGACTCCCTTAAAAAGCAGGAAGTAGAGTCTTGATCCTGGCAAAACCTCTTTTATTTACACAACTGTGAATTCCTTTCATTCACAGTCAGCAAGGTGTGTCCAAACAGTTTTTCAAAGGAATATTTATAAACAAAGACCTTATCTCACTTGGAAGGCTGCCAGGTAACTAATTTCCAAACGCAGTACAAGGCAAAACTTGGTACAGAGTCTCAGACTCACCAAACGAATTGTTTCCTGCAAAACGCCACTCCCCATTATTTCCTCCTTTGTTTCCTATGGGACGGGCTAATCACCTCCAAGGTGTGGCTTTACTCCCAAGTTGACCCTGCTTTCTTAGTTGTTCTTGTCTTCTGTCAGCCCTGTGCGTGTGCACACTGGGAACAGGTTCCAGCTGTTCCTCTGCCTCGCTGCTGTTAAGCTCCATCTCTGCCTCTGACGCAGAGCCCTTGTCCAAGCTTTCCCCAGCCCCCAGGACTGCCCCAAGTTCCTCCCCAACCTCCTCACTGTTGTTATGCCTCATCCGCTTTCCCCGCAGCCGGGCCCATCTTATCTGCTTCCGAACGCTGAGGAATGTCCTAGCATGCCTCCCGGCCCCAGCCCTGGCTCCATGCCCAGACAGGCCGAGGAAGAAGAAATGCTTCCAGCCCCCAGCTCTGGCTCCATGCCCAGGCAAACGGAGCAACTAGACCCCTCCCCCTCCCCCACAGCAGAGGGAGCCAGAACCTGAGGAAGGTCAATTACCAACAGCTGCAGACTGGAGTGACCCTCGCTTCAGGAGAATTGATAGGCGGTGGCAACAGAAGGAAGGGAGGGGCAGGCCTGGATAAGTGCTGAGTCATGGAGCCACACCCCATGGCCTATATAAAGGATCTGCTTTCTGGCATTCTCTGAGTCAGGCAAAGTCTACCTTATCTTGCTGAAGTCACTTTCTGGTCTCCTGCCTGCCTTGAGAACTTTGCTAGGACTTTGGCAGAGCTGCAGAGGCATGCCTGATTCGGATTTCCCTGACCCGGCCATCATCGGAGGAGTGGGACACAACAACTGTCCAATTCTGCTGCTAGCTCCGCTGGCGGGCCACAACAGCCCAACCCCTGCTCAAGAAGTAGACCCTATACCATTTCAGACAAATGGCTGTCCAGTCTCTTCATAAAAGCCTCCATTGATGAAGGCATGCTGTTTCATTGGTTGATTATGCTCACTGTTAGGAAATTTATTTTTACTACTAGGTTGTTTCTCTCCTTGGTTAGTTTCCATCCATTATTTCGTGTCTTTCCTTTTGGTGCATTGGAAAATAGTTTGACCTCCTCATCTTTGTAGGCCCCCCTCAAATATTGGAAGATGGCCATCATGTCACCCTTAGTCCTTCTTTTCACTAGACTAGAGATATCCAATTCCTGTAATCATTCTTCTTATGTTTTACTCGCCAGCCCCCTAATCATTTCTGTTGCTAAGTAGGATTAGACTTGTGTTAGTACCTAGATACCAACAAAAAAATTCCAGACTCTGACATTTTTTTAAAAAATTTGAATTTATATTCCGCCCTTCTCCGAAGACTCAGGGCGGTTTACATTGTGTTAAGCAATAGTATCATCCATTTGCATATTATATACAAAGTCAACTTTTATTGCCCCCAACAATCTGGGTCCTCATTTTACCTACCTTATAAAGGATGGAAGGCTGAGTCAACCTTGGGCCTGGTGGGACTTGAACTTGCAGTAATTGCAAGCAGCTGTGTTAATAACAGACTGCATTAGTCTGTTGAGCCACCAGAGGCCTTTGGGTGCGGTGGGGGTGGGGAGTGAATGAAAATGTCCAACATCTTCAGAGAAGACAGTGCCAAGAAAATAATACTTGCCAAGAAAATTTAAGGGATGTAATCCAGAAGTCCGGAATTATTTTTTATTTTTGTATATGATTAGTGATGGAACTATGGAACTGTGGGCATCGGAACTGTTTAAATCAAACAGGATTTGCAGATAATACAAATGTGCCTGAAGAAAATGGTGCTAGGTTAAGCTAATAAATAACCTTCTTTTCACTAGACTAGAGATATCCAATTCCTGTAATCATTCTTCTTATGTTTTACTCGCCAGCCCCCTAATCATTTCTGTTGCTAAGTAGGATTAGACTTGTGTTAGTACCTAGATACCAACAAAAAAATTCCAGACTCTGACATTTTTTTAAAAAATTTGAATTTATATTCCGCCCTTCTCCGAAGACTCAGGGCGGTTTACATTGTGTTAAGCAATAGTATCATCCATTTGCATATTATATACAAAGTCAACTTTTATTGCCCCCAACAATCTGGGTCCTCATTTTACCTACCTTATAAAGGATGGAAGGCTGAGTCAACCTTGGGCCTGGTGGGACTTGAACTTGCAGTAATTGCAAGCAGCTGTGTTAATAACAGACTGCATTAGTCTGTTGAGCCACCAGAGGCCTTTGGGTGCGGTGGGGGTGGGGAGTGAATGAAAATGTCCAACATCTTCAGAGAAGACAGTGCCAAGAAAATAATACTTGCCAAGAAAATTTAAGGGATGTAATCCAGAAGTCCGGAATTATTTTTTATTTTTGTATATGATTAGTGATGGAACTATGGAACTGTGGGCATCGGAACTGTTTAAATCAAACAGGATTTGCAGATAATACAAATGTGCCTGAAGAAAATGGTGCTAGGTTAAGCTAATAAATAACCTTCTTTCACCCTCACCTGTTGTCCACCTCAAATATATTTTCTCAGGAAAATAAACCCTCAGGTCAGCCATAAAACCAAGACACAAAGGAACATGGATTCAGCACCCTCAGTAAAAATGCTGGGAAACAAGGACATGTTATAACACCTGAACAGGAGTAATATGTTAAACAGACACAGGTTTAGATATCTTAACGGACTTAACAGAATAATAGAGTTGGAAGGGACCTTGGAAGGGACCTTGGAGGTCTTGTAGTCCAACCCCCTCCTACACCATTTCAGGCAAATGGGTCTCCAGTCGCTTCTTAAAAGCTTCCAGTGATGGAGCACTCACAACTTCTGAAGGCAATTCGTTCCACTGGTTAATTATGCTCACTGTCAGGAAATTTCTCCTTAGCTTCAGATTGCTTCTCTCCTTGTTTAGTTTCCATCCATTGCTTCTTGTCCTGCCTTTTGGTGCTTTGGAAAATAGGTCGATCCCTCTCTTCTTTGTGACAGCCCCTCAAATATTGCAACACTGCTATCATGTCACCCCCAGTCCTTCTTTTGACTAGAAATAAATATACACAATTCCTTCACCCGTTCTTCATATGTTTCAGCCTCCAGTCACTTATCATCTTTGTTGCTCTTCTCTTCCAAGTGTGGTCTTACTATGATTTTATAAAGCAGTACTCATAATCCAAGTGATCTTGATTCTATCTTTCTGTTAATGTATCCTTATATTGTATTGGCTTTTTTTTATTGCTGCTGCACACTGCTGGCTTATATTTAAGTGACTGTCCACTAGGATTCCAAGAAGATTCCTCTCACAGTTAGTGCTATTGAGCCAGGTTTCTCCTAACATGTCAGCAGTGTGCAGCAGCTGCCAAAAAAGCCAACACAGTTCTGGGCTGCATAAACAGAGGGATAGAATCAAGATCACGTGAAGTGTTTAATACCACTTTATAATGCCTTGGTAAGGCCACACTTGGAATATTGCATTCAGTTTTGGTCGCCACGATGTAAAAAGGATGTTGAGACTCTAGAAAGAGTGCAGAGAAGAGCAACAAAGATGATTAGGGGACTGGAGGCTAAAACATATGAAGAATGGTTGCAGGAACTGGGTATGTCTAGTTTAATAAAAAGAAGGACTAGGGGAGACATGATAGCAGTGTTCCAATATCTCAGGGGTTGCCACAAAGAAGAGGGAGTCGGGCTGTTCTGCAAAGCACCTGAGGGTAGAACAAGAAGCAATGGGTGGAAACTAATCAAGGAGAGAAGCAACCTAGAACTAAGGAGAAATTTCCTAACAGTTAGAACAATTAATCGCCCTGAGTCCTTCGGGAGAAGGGCGGTATAAAAATTAAATTATTATTATTATTATTATTATTATTATTATTAATCAGTGAAACAACTTGCCTGCAGAAGTTGTGAATGCTCCAACACTGGAAATTTTTAAGAAAATGTTGGATAGCCATTTGTCTGAAATGGTGTAGGGTTTCCTGCCTGGGCAGGGGGTTGGACTAGAAGACCTCCAAGGTCCCTTCCAACTCTGATATGATGATGATGATGATGATGATGATGATGATGATGATGATGATGTCTATTCCAGCTATGAATATTCGTACTTTTGCAAAAATGACCCTATAATTCAAAGAAAACTTCTTCCATCAATTAATGTTTAACCATTTATTGCACCAGAAAATAAAAAAATAATAATAATTCAGAGATATTTTCTCATGTTCAGACCTGGAAGATGTAAGATTGAACTTAGACTCATTTCCAAAACAAATGGGACCCTTGATGAATCGTCAGATGTGAAAAATCATGGGAATTATTGCAAAAACACTGCTTCCCAATAAGGCAAATGGTGTACAATATTTTACAGGTTTTTTCTTGTTTACCTTGAGACTCCCTAGATGCCTTGCCTATGTTCTTAAACATAAATTTACCTCACTATTTTACCTTTAGCAAGAATTTGGGAAAATGCTGTATGCTTATTCTCCACAAGATAAACCACATCACTATATTTAATAGCCTCCACGGGGGCTCTAGGATTAAATAGGGTGAAAAACAAAATACCTGCGTATTTTTCATGAGGTCGCTTAAGAATGTTTAAGCAACTTGCTCATCGTGACAAATGTTGACTCACTATTGTTGCTGCCTTTTTTTTTTTTCCCCTGGGTTGTGTGAAATTATCCCTTGCCAGTTCTGCTAGGGATATTCAAGCTATTTAGCATCGTTAGAAAATTTGTCTTTGTCAGAATTAATGAATGATGATTATGAATAAGAAGAGATCAAGCAGCTCAGAGCAATGTGTTCCCTAACTCACCTTCTCACTATTAGATGGGGGACGGGGAGTTTCTCAAGAACTCCATAATCTTGGTCATAAAAATTAGAATTGTACCTCTTTGTGGCACAATATTGTGTTTCCTGTGAGGATCATCATCATAACATAACATAACAACAGAGTTGGAAGGAACCTTGGAGGCCTTCTAGTCCAATCCCCTGCCCAGGCAGGAAACCCTACACCATCTCAGTCAGATGGTTATCCAACATTTTCTTAAAAATTTCCAGTGTTGGAGCATTCACAACTTCTGAAGGCAAGTCGTTCCACTTATTAATTGTTCTAACTGTCAGGAAATTTCTCCTTAGTTCTAAGTTGCTTCTTTCTTTGATCAGTTTCCACCCATTGCTTCTTGTTCTACCCTCAGGTGCTTTGGAGAACAGCCCGACTCCCTCTTCTTTGTGGCAGCCCCTGAGATATTGGAACACAGCTATCGTGTCTCCCCTAGTCCTTCTTTTTGTTAAACTAGACATGCCCACTTCCTGCAACCGTTCTTCATATGTTTTAACGACCTCAACTGTTCCTGCAACCGTTCTTCATCATCACCTTTTAACGACCTCATAATCCCTTGCAGGGTGGAGTCTGGGCAACTGAATGGAGCTAGCAGAGTGTTTAATGGCCAAATGCCGTTCCTGTCGCCAATGCGGAGTTTTGTTCAGCAAATATATTCTCATTTTTTATTTATTTATTTATTTATTTATTTATTATTCAAATTTCTATACCGCCCTATCTCCCGAAGGACTCAGGGCGGTTTACAGCCTTATAAAACATAAAGTATAAAATAAATACATGTTAAAACAACATTTAAAAAACTTATTCCATTAGGCCAAATTTAAAACTATAGTTAAAAGTATAAAACCCCATTTAAAATTAATTTTAAAATTAAACCCTAGGCCAGCCCTGCACAAATAAATAGATGTGTCTTAAGCTCGCGGCGGAAGGTTCAAAGGTCTGGAAGTAGACGTAATCCTGGGGGGAGCTCGTTCATTGAGCCCAGAGAGAGAAATACCTGTCTCTACCTAGGATCGAACTCACAGCCTCCTGATTGTGAGGCGAGAGCTCCACCTCTAGGCCACTGCATCGCTCATTGTGTTTCCTGTGATGCTCACTATAAATATTTATTCACTTTGCCTTTCCAAGAGAATGCAGAACAGAGCCTAATAATTCCGTTTTTCAAATTTTCCCATTACAGTAGTCCTCGACTTACAAGCACAAATTGGGCCTAAAATTTCTGTTGCTAAGTGAGACATTTGTTAAGTGACTTTTTCCCCATGTTATGAGGTGTTTGTTTGCAACAGTTGTTAAGTAAATCACTGTAGTTAAGTTGGTAATACGGTTGTTAAGTGAAGCTTCCCCGTTGACTTTGCTTGTCAGAATGTCACCTTCTGTGACCATCATAAATATGAACCAGTTGTCCAGCATCTCAATTTTGACCATGTGGCCTGGGGGATGCTGCAATTGTCATAAGTCCCCTTTTCAGGTCTGTTGTAACTTCAAACGGTCGCTGAATAAAAGATTGTAAGTACCTATATAGCCTGCAAAATTGCCATGTCAGATTTCGACTCCAAAATAATAGAATAGAATGGAATGGAATGGAATGGAATGGAATGGAATGGAATGGAATGGAATGGAAAGGAAAGGAAAGGAGTGGAGTGGAGTGGAGTGGAGTGGAGTGGAGTGGAGTGGAGTGGAATGGAATGGAAAGGAAAGGAAAGGAGTGGAGTGGAGTGGAGTGGAATGGAATGGAATGGAATGGAAAGGAAAGGAAAGGAGTGGAGTGGAGTGGAGTGGAGTGGAGTGGAGTGGAGTGGAGTGGAATGGAGTGGAATGGAATGGAAAGGAAAGGAAAGGAGTGGAGTGGAGTGGAGTGGAGTGGAGTGGAGTGGAGTGGAATGGAATGGAAAGGAAAGGAAAGGAAAGGAATGGAATGGAATGGAATGGAAAGGAAAGGAAAGGAGTGGAGTGGAGTGGAGTGGAGTGGAGTGGAGTGGAGTGGAGTGGAGTGGAGTGGAAAGGAAAGGAAAGGAAAGGAAAGGAAAGGAAAGGAAAGGAAAGGAAAGGAAAGGAAAGGAGTGGAGTGGAGTGGAGTGGAATGGAATGGAAAGGAAAGGAATGGAATGGAATGGAATGGAATGGAATGGAAAGGAAAGGAAAGGAAAGGAAAGGAAAGGAAAGGAAAGGAAAGGAAAGGAAAGGAAAGGAGTGGAATGGAGTGGAGTGGAATGGAATGGAATGGAATGGAATGGAATGGAAAGGAAAGGAAAGGAAAGGAAAGGAAAGGAGTGGAGTGGAGTGGAGTGGAGTGGAGTGGACTGGAGTGGAGTGGAAAGGAAAGGAAAGGAAAGGAAAGGAAAGGAAAGGAAAGGAAAGGAATGGAATGGAAGGGAAAGGAAAGGAAAGGAAAGGAAAGGAAAGGAAAGGAAAGGAAAGGAATGGAATGGAATAGAATAGAATAGAATAGAATAGAATAGAATAGAATAGAATAGAATAGAATAGAATTCTTTATTGGCCAAGTGTGATTGGAAACACAAGGAATTTGTCTTTGGTGCATATGCTCTCAGTATAGATGTATGTATGTATGTATGTATGTACTGTATGTATATATTCATCAAAAATCATAAGATAGAAAACTTAGTGATAGTCGTAGAATACTAATAAGCAATCAAATCATACTAGGAAACAATAAAACAATATAAATTGTAAAGATACAAGCAACGTAGTTATAGTCATAAGTGGGAGGAGATAGGTAATAGGAAGGATGAAAAGAATAATAGTAATGCAGTCTTAGTAAATAATTTGACAGTGTTGCGGAAATTAAAATAGCAGAGTGATTGGCATTCTGGGGAAAAACTGTCCTTGTGTCTAGTTGTTCTGGTGTGCAGAGCCCTATAGTGTCATTTTGAGGGTAGGAATTGAAACAGTTTATGTCCAGGATGTGAGGTCTCTGTAGAAATTTTCACAGCCCTCTTTTGACTTATTTATTTATTTATTTATTTATTTATGATTTACATTTCTATACCGCCCTTCTCCGAAGACTCACGGCGGTTTACAGCCAAGTTAAAAAGACATATACAAAAATTAAAACACAATATTTGAAATTTAAAAATCTGAAACCATAAGGCCGAATATTAAAATAATAAGAAATAAAACCACTCAATTAAAAATTACTCTTAGGCCAACCCTGCTCGTTGAAACAAAAAAGTCTTGAGCTCGTGCTTAAAGGCCCGGAGGTCGGGAAGAAGGCGTAGCCGCAGAGGCAGTTCGTTCCATAAGGTAGGTGCCCCAACAGAGAAGGCTCTTCCCCTGGGGGCCGCCAGCCGACATTGTTTAGCTGACGGCACCCCGAGGAGACCCTCCCTGTGGGAGCGCACAGGTCGATGGGAGGCTATTGGCGGCAGTAGGTGGTCCCGTAAGTAACCTGGTCCTATGCCATGGAGCGCTTTAAAGGTGATCACCAACACCTTGAATTGCACGTGGAAGACCACCGGCAACCAGTGCAGCTTGCATAGGAGAGGTGTTATATGGAAGCTCCGAGACGCTCCCTCTATCCCCCGCGCAGCCGCATTCTGTACCAGTTGAAGTCTCCCGGTGCTCTTCAAGGGGAGCCCCATGTAGAGAGCATTGCAGTAATCCAGGCGGGAGGTAACGAGGGCATGAGTGACCATGCATAACGAATCCCGGTCCAGGAAGGGACACAGTTGGCGGATCAGGCGAACCTGATAAAAAGCTCCCCTGGCAACGGCCGTCAAGTGTTCTTCCAATGACAGCCGTGCATCCAGGAGAACGCCTAAGCTGCGAACCAACTCCCTGGGGGCGAGTGACTTGCCCCCCACAGTCAGCGATGGAACTAGTATACAGTATACAGGTCCTCAATGGAAGGCAGGTTGGTAGCAATTGTTTTTTCTGTAGTTCTAACTATCCATTGAAGTCTGTGTCTGTCTTGTTTGGTTGGAGAACCAAACCAGATAGTTATAGAGGTGCAAATGACAGACTCAATAATTCCTCTGTAGAACTGGATCAGTAGCTCCTTGGGCAGCTTTCTGAGTTGGCACAGAAAGAACATTCTTTGTTATGCTTTTTTGATGACGTTTTTGATGTTAGGAGTCCATTTTAAGTCTTATGATTTGACAGAACCTAGAAATTTGAAGGACTCTACTGTTGATACTGTATTGTCTAGTATTGTACGCGGTGGTAGTATAGGAGGGTTTCTCCTAAAATCTACCACCATTTCTACAGTTTTGAGTGTATTTAGTTCAACATTGTTCTTGACCACCATAACCATCACTTAGAAATCAGATAGCTGTAGGAATACTATATTTCTATTGGTGGAGAAATCTTCTTTGCAACATTAGGTGTTGAAAAGAAACCCAAATCTTACAGGTTTGATATTTACATGAAGGTATTTAAGTGTGTTTACGATCTTCTTTGAGCTCCTTAAACAAAAGATGAAATAAGACTTTCAATGAAAGGAGAAACAAAAGTTATCGAGAGTACATCTGCTTTTCAGAATAACTTACATCCCTCTTAAGAATAGATAGGATCTGAGATCATAAAGAATGTGGCTATTAAGATCTCTAAAGGAGAGATTTTACCAAAGATTTTCTCATTGTAATCCTGCGAGTTTGGTTTATAAAAGGACATTTGTGTGTTTTTTTCAGATGGAGTATAAATAAAACGTTGTTACGAAAAGAAGCAATATTGGAGGACTGTAAAAAATGAAGAAAAGAACATTTTGAAAAGATTTAAATGGAGCTACTGATTTAAGAATGACTTTGGGATGCAAATGAAAAAAGCTTTTTATCAGAGCTCATTTCATGTAATGTAATACTGAATTCAAACAAGAGAGCCAAGAGAAACGCAGGCTATTTTGGATGAGATAAATAGATGAGGAGAAGAAGAAGAATTAAGGGAAATCTCCAGAGGTGGTCAGCATGTCTCATCAAATTAAACTTTTAAAACACCAGTTATCAGTGTTAACAGTAAGAGAAATGGAACCAAAAATGAGCTACACGAAGCCAAAAAACCCTGAATCTGCAAATAAACCGGGGAATTTGGCTAGCAAATTAAGAAACGAACATGAGACTGTAACTTCAATGAAGAGGTAATGGATAATGTAGCAATTTATAAAAAAAGGGGGTTTCATCAGTACCATTTTAATTTGCATAAAGGAAATGACATTTCTTTGAAGAAAATAGATGAATAATTTAAAAGAAAAAACCCAAAGTCTTTCAAAGATTACAGAGAAACAAAGGCAGGTTATGAATGGATAAAAGTTAGGAAAGGTTCTGGAGCTATAAAAATGATTAAGCCTGAAAAAATGCCTGGACCGGATGAATTACTAAGCTCTTGCTATAAATGTTTGGTGAAAATATTTGCAAATAAGATGACTTCAATTTTACAGGGGGAAAAAAAATTCCAAAGGCTTGGAAAAAGGCTAACCCAGCACTAATACCTAAAAAGGAACGAGATTTGACTTTGAATATAAGTGGGATCTGGACAAATTTATGGATGATACGACCATGCTAAAATAGATTCAGTTTCATTTATCTTAGCATTCAAGTAATTAAATGCAATTAACTTGATTACTCCCCAAATGTTTCATTGTTTTCCAGTCCTTAGCCTTGAAATTAACACTGTAATGGTGTGTTTTAGAAAGATTTCATCACACTTAACGTATTATGTCTTTCCTATTATAATATACCAAGTACACAGGTGTACTATAGAATAGTGATGGAGAACCTTTTAGGCACCAAGTGCCCAAACTAGAACATGTGTGCATGCATGTTCATGTGCTCATAGATGCACCAGAACACTGGAAACTCAAAGACCAGCTGGCTGGCGTGTGCATGCCTGTTTTTTGGGCATTTTTGGCCATTTTGGGGGCATTTTCAGGCTGTTTTTTGGGCCAGTTTTGGGCCAGTTTTCGGGCCATTTTTGGGGTGTATTCAGGCTGTTTTCTGGAGCTCTGGCACCCCCAAAGACCAGGTGGTTGGCATGCTGGAAACTAGAAGAGCAGCTGGTGATGACGCGTGTGCCCACAGAGAGGATTCTGCATGCCAATTCTGACACGCGTGTCATAGGTTCACCATCACAGCTATAGAAGGTATCTGTGAGAGGGATCTTGGAGTCTTAGTGGACAACCAGTTAAATATGAGCCAACAATGGCAGCCAAAAAAGCCAATGCAATCCTAATTTGCATTAACAGAGGGATAGACTCAAGATCATGTGAAGTGTTAATACCATTTTATAATGCTGTTGTGGTCCATCAGCAGCCTACGGAGCTGGCAATGGAGTCGGACAGCGATGAGGCTGAGGTGAGGCCAGGGCCATCGGGAAGTGAGGTGCAGACTCCAGAATCTCCAGAGACTGACAGTAGTGAGGCAGAGGAACAGGAGGAGCCTGTTCCTAATGCACGCATGAGAAGAGCTGCCAGAAGGCAAGAGCAGCTCAAGCAGAGAGGACAACTCAGGAGTAGGGTCAAGAGATGATTGGCCCCTCCCATAAGGCTTAAAATAGACCAGCATCAGTTTTTCAGCTTTGCCGGAAAACAACATTGTAGCTGCGTCTTCTGCTTCATCTTCTGCTTCATATACGTCTTTGTTTTTGTGGCTTCTGGACGTTTGTCAGAAAGGGCCTTTGGCAGTTTGCCTTGGACCAAGGTTTGTGAGATAACTGAGGAATTTGTGTTGGGAGGCATTTGTTTTACTTTGAGTTGAACAATGTTGGGAATGATGTAATTCCCAGCGGTTCGAATAAAGTTTGTTTTTCCACGGACTAAGTTTATTACTGCCTATTTGGGCCTGGGTCACAACAAATGCCTTGGTAAGGTCACACTTGGAATATTGCATCCAGCTTTGGTCACACAATGTAAAAAATGATGTTGAGATTCTAGAAAGAGTGCTGAGAAGAGCAACAAAGATGATCATGGGACTTGAGAAGAACCTGACCTTAGGGGACCTGACAAAGAAGAGTTGAAGGAATTGGGTACTGTATGTCTAGTTTGATGAAACGAAGGACTAGGGGAGACATGATAGCAATGTTCCACTATCTCAGAGGCTGCCACAAAGAAGAGGGAGTCAAGCTATTCTCCAAAGCACCTGAAGGCAGGACAAGAAGCAATGAATGAAAACTAAACAAGGAGAGAAGCAACCTAGAACTAAAGAGAAATTTCCTGACATTAGAACAATTAATCAGTGGAACAACTTGCCTCCAGAAGTTGTGAATGCTCCAACACTGGAAGTTTTTAAGAAGAGATTGGACAACCACTTGTCTGAAATGGTACAGTAGTGGCCAAAATTGTGGAAGCCTTTTGGGAAAAGTGTATTTTCTAAAACTAGCTAATAACACCACTTTTGTGAGGGAGTAGTACCATAAAATTATATATCAATGGAAAGATAATTTAATCAAGAACCTAATGCAAAAACTTTTATCAAGGATTTGCTATTAGAATAGCAGTTACAGTAGAAAGAAGAAAAGTGAAACACCTAGAAAAAAATGAGATATACAAAAAATATCACCATAGAAAAGACGAGATATACAAAAATGTTCACCATGTCAGTTAATACTTAGTTGGGTAACCTTTAGCGTGAATTACAACGCCTTACAACGTCTTCCCATGGAGTGAACCAAGTCTTTTAGTTCTGCAGTTGTTACAGTGTGAAACCAAGATTGAAGGATTGCTTCTATTAACTGGGTTTTATTGCTGGGTCGCTTCTGACTAACAAGTTTCTTTAGTCGGCTCCATAGATTTTTAATTGGGTAAAGATCTGGGCTATTCCCAGGCCATTCCAGCAGTGGAATAGGATTATCTTGAAACTCAAAAAAAAAAAAGTGGTATTATTAGCCATCAAACCTCAAAAATACACTTTCCCCAAAAGGTTTCCACAATTTTGGCCCCTACTGTATACAATTTCCTATTGGGGGGGGGGAGGAGTTGAACTAAAAGACCTCCAAGATCCCTTCCAACTCTATTATTTTGTTACGTATTAATTCATTATGCTGTGAGAAGCGGGAGGAAAAGTCTGTGCAATGCCATCAAAATAACAATCAGTTGATGGGTTCCCATTTTAATCTCACCTACACTGACTCATGAGAAACCAACAGATGCTTATTCCAATAAAGGAAAACATAATTGCCTTGCGTCGAAGAAGGGAGCATTTTCTTTCTAAATGAACTTATGTGATTTACTAGTGTCAGATATAATTCATGGCCCTGAAATATGTATTTGTTATTGCAATCAGTGTATTTCCAGCCCATAACTTAAAACACATGTGCCAGAATAAAATGACCGGACCAATATAATTTAAATGCAAAACAGCTCCACTCACAAGAAACCAATATGATTTATTATTACCAATAAATGCTATTGCCATCAACCTGATTCATTATCAATCTGGTCAAAATACTATGCGCACTAATCAATATGAAATAAGGGTTTGTTTATTGTGCCACGTGAAAGCCAGTCTATTATTCTCATCTTTAAAGGTTGGCTGCAGCCGAAGTTAATCACAGGTAGCTCCTAATGAAATCAATAGACTTAAGGTCATTTCCCCCCTAACGTTTCACATTGATTCTAATGAGATCTCATGGTGTTTAATTTAGTTTGGATCCAAACTTTGTGTAGTTTCTTCAATAGCCAAATTGATGGAATTCAACAGGTCTTGAATGGGAGGCTATCAGAAAATCCTGGAGCTTTAGGGTACTGTTGTTGTTGTTGGTGGTTGCCAAGTCGTGTCCAACCCATCGCGACCCTATGGACAACATCCAGGCCTTCCTGTCCTCTACCATCCTCTGGAGTCCATTTAAGCTCATGCCGACTGCTTCAGTGACTCCATCCAGCCACCTCATTCTCTGTCGTCCCATTTTGCCTCAATCTTCCCCAACATTAGGCTCTTCTCCAGTGAGTCCTTCTTTCTCATTAGGTGACCAAAGTATTTCACTTTCCTCTTCAGGATCTGGCCTTCTAAAGAGCAGTCAGGGTTGATCTCCTCTAGGACTGAGCAATTTGATCGCCTTGCAGTTCAAGGCACTTGCAGGAGTCTTCTCCAGCACCAGAGTTCAAAGGCCTCAGTTCTTTGGTGCTCAGCCTTTTTTATGGTCCAAGTTAGGGTACAATAAGAAATTGGAGGGGGGAAAATCCTAGAAGAAGACAACAGTAGACCATCTTCATAATGTAGTCAAGATGCATTCATGTCCTCACCAGGATTTGAGATGAACTTGAAAGAACCTCCAGTTTTACCAGTGTTGTGCATTTTGGACCCAATCTATTATACAACAGAACCTTGGTACTCAATTGCTCTGAAAGTCATCAAATTTGGTACATTTTGACATGAATATTTGCTTTCAGTACTCACTGTTCATTTGGTACTCAACGCATGAGACAGAACTTGTCAGTGTCAGCTGCCTTGTGACTCACTACAATATTCCTTGTGGAAAATTTTTGTTTGGTACTCATCATTTTTGATACTCATTGCACTTCCCAGAACCAATTAACCAATTAACAATGAGTACCGATGTACTACTGTATTATATTGTCTAATGTAACCATTGGGAAGCTCAGTAGGTTTATCAAAGTAGGTTCCAGTTAAAATATTACTGGAGTAATATGGGGTTATGCAAAAGTCATTTATGGAAAGAGAAACTGCCAACTGACCTGGATACAAGAGATCCATCCTACTTAAAACCTTCTGTGACAAATCTTGGTTTAGTTCCAATTTATTTGATTAAAGCTGGATGATTAATGTTTAACTGATATCTCTCTGGTCATTAACACCTCCTATCTCCAGTTCTACCTGGAAAATCTTTTTTAATTTTTTTAATTTTATTTTAATACAAACAATCCATTGAACACTTCCATTAAACAGTGTGTCATCTGGGTACAAATAACTTGTGCAATAAAAAATAAAATTTACAGCCATATTCATTATTTGTCTACTCTTAACTTAATACTGAGGGGACATGGTGGCTCAGGGGCTAGGACGTTGAGCTTGTCGATTGAAAGGTCGGCAGCTCAGCGGTTTGAATCCCTAGTGCTGCCGTGTAACGGGGTGAGCTCCCGTTACTTGTCCCAGCTTCTGCCAACCTAACAGTTTCTAAAGCACGTAAAAATGCAAATAGAAAAAATAGGGACCACTTTGGTGGGAAGGTAACAGCGTTCCGTGCGCCTTTGACGTTGAGTCATGCTGGCCACATGACCACAGAGACGTCTTCGGACAGTGCTGGCTCTTCGGCTTTGAAACGGAGATGAGCCCCACCCCCTAGAGTCGGCAACGACTAGCACGTATGTGCGAGGGGAACCTTTACCTTTACCTTTAACTTAATACTGATATACATATATCTAATACTATAACAATCCCCTTCTTCTTCTTCTTCTTCTTCTTCTTCTTCTTCTTCTTCTTCTTCTTCTTCTTCTTCTTCTTCTTCTTCTTCTTCTTCTTCTTCTTCTTTAGTTCTATTGATATACTTTTTATATTTCACTAATCTATTTTTATTTCTCACTTTCATATCTATTCTCTATCCATCGATAAAATAGTTCCCATATAATATAGTATTCAGATTATTCCTTCTCTTTAATTTATTCCTTCAGTTTTATTCCTTCTCTATTCATTTCTGCACATTCTAATATTTTCCTAATCATATTCTCATCCATAGGAATCTCTTCACTTTTCCAATTTTGTACAAATACAATTCTAGCTGCAGTTATTACATGGATAATCAGATATACATTCTCTTTACTATAAGTTTCTGGTAAAATTCCCAGCAAAAATATTTTGGGTTTCAAGTCAATATGTTGTTGTATCATCTTCTCCAACCACGTATGTATTTTCTACCTGGAAAATCTGAGAGAGCAGAATGGCTCTCTTTAGCAAACATTTTCTAAATGGGTGCCAATTCATTGTTACCTTCTTTTTTTTTATATGGAAATGAGAATTTGGTATGTCAGAAGTATAAATGTACAATCAATACGGGCGTGTGAGAAAACAATCAGAGAACAGTAAAGATGACTAGATAATGAAAGGATGTTGACTGAGAAGAAAAATTGTCCAGTATGAAAGAAATAAATCAAAGTGATTTGGACATATAGATTGAATGAATGAAGATCAAAATCACAAGGCAAATAAATAAAAGATGAGAAAATGGATAGAGAGAGAGAGAAGATGGAAAAATTAGGTGATGGAGTGCAGTTGATGATTCTTAGGAACACAGAAGTGAGAAGGTTTTCTTTTTAAAAAGCAGAGAATGGCTCAGTGAAAGGAAGCAAACATAAAAAACTTGTGAAATTGTTTTACGGAATCATGTTGGTGCAAAACAGAATTAGCTGTATTTCTTTTCATTCCTTCATATAATATCCCCTGCTTTTAACCTGTTTTACTACTTCTTACTCAACTCCTTTGTTTGCATAACATTGCTTATCCCAAAGAAGGAATAGAAGGATGGGCAGATTGACTGACTGACTGATTGATTGATTATGTGCCGTCAATGTCGATTTTTAGTAACCATAAAGTTAGCTGGTTTTACATGAGGATCTGTTCCTAACATATTATTTTGAGTCTCCGAATTATATATCCACTACCACTGAAATGGTGTTCTTCTACCTTGCTGTCAGTGGACGCTCCCCCTCTTCCTCTTCCTCCTCCTCCTCCTCCTCTCCCTCCTCCGCCTTCTCTAATACCTATCTATCTATCTATCTATCTTCTATCTATCTATCCATATTTCTTTCTTTCTTTCTATCTATCTATCTATCTATCTATCTATCTATCTATCTATCTATCTATCTATCTATCTTCTATCTATCTATCCATATTTCTTCTTCTTCTTCTTCTTCTTCTTCTTTAGTTCTATTGATATACTTTTTATATTTCACTAATCTATTTTTATTTCTCACTTTCATATCTATTCTCTATCCATCGATAAAATAGTTCCCATATAATATAGTATTCAGATTATTCCTTCTCTTTAATTTATTCCTTCAGTTTTATTCCTTCTCTATTCATTTCTGCACATTCTAATATTTTCCTAATCATATTCTCATCCATAGGAATCTCTTCACTTTTCCAATTTTGTACAAATACAATTCTAGCTGCAGTTATTACATGGATAATCAGATATACATTCTCTTTACTATAAGTTTCTGGTAAAATTCCCAGCAAAAATATTTTGGGTTTCAAGTCAATATGTTGTTGTATCATCTTCTCCAACCACGTATGTATTTTCTACCTGGAAAATCTGAGAGAGCAGAATGGCTCTCTTTAGCAAACATTTTCTAAATGGGTGCCAATTCATTGTTACCTTCTTTTTTTTTATATGGAAATGAGAATTTGGTATGTCAGAAGTATAAATGTACAATCAATACGGGCGTGTGAGAAAACAATCAGAGAACAGTAAAGATGACTAGATAATGAAAGGATGTTGACTGAGAAGAAAATTGTCCAGTATGAAAGAAATAAAATCAAAGTGATTTGGACATATAGATTGAATGAATGAAGATCAAAATCACAAGGCAAATAAAATAAAAGATGAGAAATGGATAGAGAGAGAGAGAAGATGGAAAAGTTAGGTGATGGAGTGCAGTTGATGATTCTTAGGAACACAGAAGTGAGAAGGTTTTCTTTTTAAAAAGCAGAGAATGGCTCAGTGAAAGGAAGCAAACATAAAAAACTTGTGAAATTGTTTTACGGAATCATGTTGGTGCAAAACAGAATTAGCTGTATTTCTTTTCATTCCTTCATATAATATCCCCTGCTTTTAACCTGTTTTACTACTTCTTACTCAACTCCTTTGTTTGCATAACATTGCTTATCCCAAAGAAGGAATAGAAGGATGGGCAGATTGACTGACTGACTGATTGATTGATTATGTGCCGTCAATGTCGATTTTTAGTAACCATAAAGTTAGCTGGTTTTACATGAGGATCTGTTCCTAACATATTATTTTGAGTCTCCGAATTATATATCCACTACCACTGAAATGGTGTTCTTCTACCTTGCTGTCAGTGGACGCTCCCCCTCTTCCTCTTCCTCCTCCTCCTCCTCCTCTCCCTCCTCCGCCTTCTCTAATACCTATCTATCTATCTATCTATCTATCTATCTTCTATCTATCTATCCATATTTCTTTCTTTCTATCTATCTATCTATCTATCTATCTATCTATCTATCTATCTATCTATCTATCTTCTATCTATCTATCCATATTTCTTTCTTTCTATCTATCTATCTATCTATCTATCTATCTATCTATCTATCTATCTATCTATTTGCATAAAATATACAAATAGGATGAAGACTATTGCTAACATAGTGTAAGCCGCCCTGAGTCTTCGGAGAAGGGCAGGATATAAATGCAAATAAAAATAAAAAAAATAAAATAAAAATCAATCTATCTATCTATCTATCTATCTATCTATCTATCTATCTATCTATCTATCTATCTATCTATCTATCTATCTATCTATCTATCTATCTATCCACCCACCAATGCATCCATCCATCTATCTATCTATCTATCTATCTATCTATCTATCTATCTATCTATCTATCTATCTATCTATCTATCTATCTATCTATCTATCTATCTATCCACCCACCAATGCATCCATCCATCCATCCATCTATCTATCTATCTATCTATCTATCTATCTATCTATCTATCTATCTATCTATCTATTTATCTATCATCGTCTATCTTTACTTATCCAAGATCTTATCTGGTTGTTTTTTTTAAAAAAAATCACTTCTGTTTGCCTCTATAGAATATTTGGGTGCATTTTCCAGTTATTTCAGTAAGTAACCTGTTTCCCTGAAAATAAGACATCCCCTGATAATAAGCCCAGTCGGGCTTTTGAGCACATGCGCTAAAATAAGCCTCCCCCAAAAAATAATCCCTCCCCGAAAATATTTAAACGCAGAGCTGGAAATCAGATAAGATGGCAAGAGGAGCCTCATCTTGCTCCATGTGCCCCAAAATAATAAGCCCTCCCCAAAATAAGGCTAAGTGCTTTTTTGGGGGGGGATTCAAAAAATATATAAGACAGGGTCTTATTTTTGGGAAAACACGGTAGTGATCAGGCACCTCAAGTGTTAAAAAGAAATATTTGGGCCTCTTAAAGGAAAAAAGAAACAAACAACAATAGTCTAGCAATATTGAAAAATGTTCTCTTATCTCTATATTACGTGTTGATTATATTGTGCTAACTGAAGCAAAATCACACTGAGTATTACAACAAGCATTGGAACAGCATTACGTTTCACAGGAACTCAAATTGGAGTCTATAACATTTGAGGGGAAACAGTGTCAAGATACCATTCTGAATAAAATGCAATTTATTTGCTGCAAATGACTCCTCTTTTTTATCACCTTTCCTGATGGTAGATATTCTTATCTTCAGTTTAATCTGCCGGAACCTTCCCTAATATAATATCCCTCTTGCCATTCCCAATTTTAGCACAAAATAAACTTTCTTTATACTCTCAAAATGACATGAAGGGGAACAAATATGTGGCGGGTGGGGGAGAGAGAGAGAGAAATCAGTTGTTCAAATTATTCTGGAGAATTATCGTACTAGAGATCGCTATTTTGGAGTCGAACTAGATGGGAGGGTGTGAAATATGCAGTGTGGGTGAAAAGTCTTTCCACACATAGAAGACAAACACAGCTTCTGAACCGACAGTTCATTCACGAGTATCGGAAATGTGGTTTGACTGTGTATAGATTAGTAACAAAGACAACTTCCTCATGGTGGCAAAGAAACTAGCTTTTTATTTCAAGAGGCAAACCAGTCTGCTGACTGTTGTCTTTCTCCTTTCCTGGATAGTGAATCAAAACTTTTGTTATTGTTGTTAGTCGCAAAGTCGTGTCCGACCCATCATGACCCAGGCCTTCCTGTCCTCTACCATCCTCCGGAGTCCTTTGAAGCTCACACCTACTGCTTCAGTGACTCCATTCAGCCACCTCGTTTTCTGTCATCCCCTTCTTCTTTTGCCCTCAACCGTTCCCAGCATTAGGCTCTTCTCCAGTGAGTCCTTCCTTCTCATTAGGTGGCCAAAGTATTTCAGTTTCATCTTCAGGATCTGGCCTTCTAAAGAGCAGTCAGGGTTGATCTCCTCTAGGACTGACCGGTTTGATCGCCTTGCAGTCCAAGGGACTCGCAGGAGTCTTCTCCAGCACCAGAGTTCAAAGGCCTCAATTCTTTGGCACTCAGCCTTTCTTATGGTCCAATGACTATCCTCAAGCTAAGCGTTTCTACTAAAAAAAACATCGGAAGTTCAATTCCCTTATTTCCTTTTCAGAGAACAGAATGCCTTTTAAACTCAACTAGCATTTAAACTTAACTTATAGTAGGACCTACCTAGTGGCAATGAGGGTTGCGAAGCGTTCCTACGTTTCCTCCCTCATTGCGTCGGCAGATAACCGCCCGGCCGCCCTGTTTCGGGTGACCCGCTCGCTCCTCCAACAGGAGGGGCGGGAGGACCCCCTACAAGGGCGTGCCGAGGAGTTTAACGGTTATCTATACGACAAAATCGTTCAGCTTCGGGACGGATTGGATCAAAATTGGGTAGATCCAGGCGAGGGTTCCGAGGCCCGTCTTGTTGAGGTGGTTTGGGATGACTTTGATCCTGTGACTCCTGAGGACATGGACAGGTTGCTGGGTAGGCTGAACGCCACCACATGTTTACTGGATCCGTGCCCCTCCTGGTTAGTACTGGCTACTCAGGAGGTGACACGAGGCTGGCTCCAGGGGATTACAAATGCTTCTTTGCGGGAGGGGTCTTTCCCGCGGCCTTGAAAGAGGCTGTGGTGAGATCCCTCCTCAAGAAGCCTTCCCTGGACCCAGCTGTTTTAGGGAACTACCGGCCAGTCTCCAATCTTCGCTTTACGGCGAAGGTTGTAGAGAGTGTGGTGGCATGTCAGCTACCCCAGTACCTGGATGAAGCTGTCTATCTAGACCCGTTCCAGTCCGGCTTCCGGCCCGGATACAGTACGGAGACAGCTTTGGTCGCACTGGTGGATGATCTCTGGAGGGCCAGGGATAGGGGTTACTCCTCTGCCCTGGTCCTATTAGACCTCTCAGCGGCTTTTGATACCATCGACCATGGTATCCTGCTGCGCCGGTTGGAGGGGTTGGGAGTGGGAGGCACCGTTTATCGGTGGTTCTCCTCCTACCTCTCTGATCGGACACAGACAGTGTTGACAGGGGGCAGAGATCGACTCAAGGTGCCTCATGTGTGGGGTGCCACAGGGTCGATTCTCTCACCCTCCTGTTCAACATCTATATGAAGCCGCTGGGTGAGATCATCAGTGGCTTTGGGGTGAGATACCAACTGTACGCTGATGACACCCAGCTGTACTTTTCCACCCCGGCCACCCCAGTGAAGCTGTCGAAGTGCTGTCCCGGTGTCTGGAAGCCGTGCGGGTCTGGATGGGGAGGAACAGGCTCAAACTTAATCCTCCAAGACGGAGTGGCTGTGGATGCCGGCACCTCGGTACAGTCAGCTGCAGATGCGGCTGTCTGTCGGGGTGAATCATTGGCCCGATGGAGAAGGTACGCAACTTGGGCGTGCTCCTGGATGGCGGTTGTCCTTGAAGACCATTTGGCGACCGTCTCCAGGAGAGCATTTTATCAGGTTCGCCTGATCCGCCAGTTGCGGCCCTTCCTGGACCGGGATGCCTTATGCACAGTCACTCATGCCCTTGTTACCTCTCGCCTGGACTACTGCAATGCTCTCTACATGGGCTCCCCTTGAAGAGCACCCGGAGACTTCAGCTAGTTCAGAACGCGGCTGCGCGGGTTATTGAGGGAGCGTCTCGGAACTCCCACATAACACCTATCCTGCGCAGACTGCACTGGCTACCTGTTGTTTTCCGGTGCGCTTCAAGGTATTGGTTACCACCTTTAAAGCGCCCATGGCTTAGGACCGGCTATCTACGGGACCGCCTACTGCCGGCTTCTATCTCCCATCGTCCGATGCGCTCCCACAGAGAGGACTCCTCAGGGTGCCGTCAGCCAAACAGTGTCGACTGGCGGCCCCAGGGGAGGGCCTTCTCTGTGGGAGCTCCGACCCTGTGGAACGAACTTCCCCTCGGACTTCGACAATTACCTGACCTTAGGACCTTTCGCCGCGAACTTAAAACTTATTTATTTCATATGGCTGGACTAGCCTGATTTTTATTTTTATTGGATGGGTTTTAAAATTGTGTTATTTTACAGGGGAGTATGTTTTTTAACATTTTGGGCATTTAAATTAGTTTTTTAAGGGTTGTTTTAAATTATTGTGTGTATTTATATTTTATCTGCCTGTTCACCGCCCTGAGTCCTTCGGGAGAAGGGCGGTATACAAATTAAAATATTATTATTATTGTTATTATTATTAACTGGTGTTCAGTAGGGATATCAAAGAAATGCACTATAGCAGAGTTGGCAAATCTTTTGTGTTCTCGCATGCCGGTCCACGTGCCGGAAGTGGCACGCAAAACCGTCCCATGCCAACTGCGCGGCCTTGCCGGCTCTTGTCGCATTCCTGCACTCAAACATGCGCCTTTGGGAAAACCATGATCTGGATGACTGAGAATCTCCATAGACATTTGCCAAAATTCTATTTTAAGTCCATTGAACCAAATCAAGATTGGTGGGGGCCGGAACATATCCCTTTTTCAACAAAATACCTTATACCACCAGACTTGAAATCCTAGGGTTAGAAAACTTAGAACCCCGTCGCCTTCGACAAGACCTAAGTTTAACTCATAGAATCATCTACTGTAATGTCCTTCCTGTTAAAGACTACTTCAGCTTCAATTGCAATAATACAAGAGCAACCAATAGATTTAAACTTAATGTGAACCGCTTTAATCTAGATTGCAGAAAATATGACTTCTGTAACAGAGTCATCAGTGCTTGGAACACATTACCTGACTCTGTGGACTCTTCTCATAATCCCAAAAGCTTTAACCAACAACTTTCTACTATTGACCTCACCCCATTCCTAAGAGGACCATAAGGGGTGTGCATAAGAGCACAAACGTGCCTACCGTTCCTGTCCTATTGTTTTCTTCTTCTTTATATATATATATGTCTTTGGTTGTTCGGGTTTTCTCCCGTGTAAAATTGGAACTTCCAATTTTACACGGGAGAAAACCCGAACAACCAAAGACCTATATACAAACACCCGTGAAAACCTCAGAAAACAAATATATATATATATATATATATATATATATATATATATATATATATATATGTCTTTGGTTGTTCGGGTTTTCTCCCGTGTAAGATTGGAAGTGTCTTGGTGACGTTTCGGCGAAGTCTCATTCGTCATCTTCAGGCTTCAGCTTCGTCTTCTGGGAGCAAAAGAAGACGAAACTGAAGCCTGAAGATGACGAATGAGACTTCGTCGAAACGTCGCCAAGACACTTCCAATTTTACGTGGGAGAAAACCCGAATAACCAAAGACCTACATACAAACACCCGCGAAAACCTCAGAAAACATATATATATATATGCTTATACTTCCTTATATTTCCTCATATATATGTTTATATACTATATAATCTTTTTGTGTGATGCTTATATATATTGTTGTGACAAAATAAATAAATAAAAATAAATCAATTCAAGGCTGGGGCAAAAGGTATATAAGACATCCATTCCAGGACTTAATAAAGAAGACATTTTGAAAAGTACCCGAACAAGCAACACTAATGTTCATCTGCATCACATAAAAAGGTATTTAAGGCTGGGCTTCTGACAGACAAATACAATTCTATTGCCTTACACACTGTAAGCCACCCTGAGTCTTCGGAGAAGGGCGGGATATAAATGTAAAAAAAAAAAAAAAATTCAAAGTGTACTGATGCACTGGTGGGATTCAAATAATTTAACAACCGGTTCTCTGCCCTAATGACTGGGTGGGTGGGCGTGGCCATGGTGGGCGTGGCCAGGGGGTGTGACAGGCAGCACTCAGCCTCCTGCGTCCCCCGGGAGCAAAAACGGGTTGCGGTGGGGGCACTAACCCCTGTGCCCCATTTTGGGCCTAGCAGGCCTCCCTGCAGCCTCCTGGGAGTAAAAATGAGCCGCGGGGAGGCTGCACCATACCCTCCCACCCTGCACCCGATTTTGGGCCTAGAATGTTTCCTCAAACAGTGACAAAATGTTTGCAACCCAATTGCCAAGGTCTGAGCTCAAACCAACAGCTCAACCTTTTGAGAAAACAAAACAAAACACCCCTCTTTTATTCGAGTTAAACAAGCACCCATCCAGTGAGGATTTTATTTATTTATTTATTTATTTATTTATTTATTTTGTCACAACAGCATATATATGCATGAAATAATTATACAATATATAAGGATATATATATAAGCATAAGTAGGTAATAACTATATTAATTGGATATAACAAAAGGGAACATTAGGACAGGAACGGTAGGCACGTTTGTGCTCTTATGCACGCCCCTTACTGACCTCTTAGGAATGGGGTGAGGTCAACAGTAGATAGTTTTTGGTTAAAGCTTTTGGGATCTTGGGAAGAGACCACAGAGTCAGGTAAACTGTTCCAAGCACTGATGATTCTGTTACTGAAGTCATATTTTCTGCAATCAAGATTGGAGCGGTTCACATTAACCTTAAATCTATTGTGTGCTCGTGTATTGTTGCAATTGAAGCTGAAGTAGTCTTCGACAGGAAGGACATTGTAATGGATGATTCTCTCAATTTTTCCCATAGTTTACTTTTGCAAATTGAAAAAAAACAACAGTTTTAAAGTTATTAGGCACTATGTAGACTTCACAGTGAGACAGATCCTTCTCCTTTAGGAGTTGAATAATTTCACAGTTGTTCCATTGGTAGATCTTCTGGGACGAACCCTTGCTCAGTCATCTACACTCATTTTCTTCTTTTTCTATAGAATCCTGTAGTTACTTTAACCATTGTTTCTCATGAAGCTGACTAATAATTTTCAAAGGGCTAATAGATTGAGAGTTGTCTGGATCAGGGGTTTCCAACCTTGGCAACTTTCAGACTTGTGGACTTCAACTCCCAGAATTCCTCAGCCAGCTTTGCTGGCTGAGGAACTCTGTGAGTTGAAGTCCACAAGTCTGAAAGTTGCCAAGTTTGGAGACCCTTGGTCTGGATCACATCTATTACCCTTCTTTAACTAAAGTTCTGATGAAGGCTTTTCAAAACCGGTGGTATTCCCTTATTTCCCCTACCGGTTTGCAAATGTGAGCACTCATGTCCACGTGTGCGTCCAACCGGTCTGAACCGGCTGAATGCCCCCTCTGCTGCTCGCCATTCTTAGGGGTTTTTCTACCTAATAATGTGTTGTGACCCAGGCCCAAGTAGGTAGTAATAAACTTAGTCCGTGGAAAAACAAACTTTATTTGAACAGCTGGGAATTACTTCATTCCCAGCATCGTTCAACTCAAAGTAAAACAATGCCTCCCAAATACAAATTCTTCAGTTATCACAAACCTGAGTCCAATTAGGAAAACTGCCAAAGGCCTTTCTTGGCAAACGTTCAGAAGTCACAAAAATAAATGCAAGATGTAGACGAAGAAGAAGACGAAGCTACCAACGTTGTTTTCCAGCAAAGCCCAAATGCCGTTGCTGGTCTGTTTTAAGCCTTATGGGAGGGGCCAATCATCTCTTGGCCCTACTCCTGAGTTGTCCTCTTTGCTTGAGCTGCTCTTGCCTTCTGAGAGCTCTTTTCATGCGTGCATTAGGAACAGGCTCCTCCTGTTCCTCTGCCTCACTACTATCAGTCTCTGGAGGCTCTGGAGTCTGCACCTCACTTGGCCCTGGCCTCACCTCAGCCTCATCGCTGTCCGACTCCGTTGCCAGCTCTGTAGGCTGCCGAAGGACCACAACATAATGAAATAAAAAAACCTGAGATGGAAAACCACCATGCAAAGGTGGACTTTAAATATTCCAAGGGAATACATCAGTGATGGAATTGGATCAGAATGTCTGAGAGAAAATGAGAATTTACGCTTCTCTGTACTGCAGATTCAATTAAATATTCAAGATATGAGAAGGTGAGAGCCGAGGGTCGGCAATTAATAGCTAAACTTTTCCTTGCGATGGAATATTGAAGGAGACCAGAATCCAGAAGTAATATTTCAGGGAGAAAAAAGAAGCGTGTCTCACCCCTTCTAAAAAAAATAAATACAAGAATTTTAAAAACGCTAATAACGTCCAGATGTTGACTAATTGAAAATTGCTGGCGAGAGGCTAATACATTATTTCTCAAACCACTATTAGAAGACAGAAGGAAAAAAGAGCATTCAATTCAATGCTTATTCAATTGGACTTAATTCGGTTATGCTTAGCTTTGTTTCCCCTTCCTTTGCTTTCTTCTCTATTGATCTGGGCCTTTGAATGCAACAGGGATGGAAGGAGAAACAGGACACTGCTTGCGTAACTATATTAAATAATGGATGGAACCTCTCTATTTATCCCGGTGAGAAAGCAAATTTAATCAGCAGTGGCTACCTCTAAACAGTTTGCGCTGGAATTGAGAGGCGTATTAAAAGAGCAATTTATTGGAACTTAAAAATCAATACGCTTTTGCCATTGTTGCAGAGAGTTGGGTTATTGTCTTTGGTGGTTTGAATACCCAGCAGGGAGAAAGATCCTAAATTGGCTTAAAGGATAGCTGGTCATATTTTGCCTGACCCTTGGGCTGTTCATTACGATTTAAATAGGAATTTTCCTCCAAAGAATTGTGGTATAACAAAGTGCGCAGTTACAATATAATGAGAAACACTGAACAACGTTTCTTCTGCAAGCTGCTCATTTCTTTTTTTTAATACCAGTCTATTTTCATTTGAAATTGCCTTTTTTCCCCCAGTGGGGTCTTATCAATTGGGAGCAAGATTGGGGCTGCAACGATGCTTTGAATAGGCGCATCATTTAGAACAGGTGTCGGCAACCTTAAATGCTCAAAGTGTCACAAAGGTCCTATCCGGAAGCCCCCCATTCAATTCTGGAGCCAACCAGAAATCCAGTTCCGTTCCGCGCGGCCAAGATGGCAGACACGCAGACGGAGCGGGCCTACCAGAAGTAGCCCACCATCTTCCAGAAAAAGAAGCGGGTGCTGCTGGGCGACGCTGGCAAGGAGAAGCTGCCCCGCTATGATTATTCTTGAGAACAAATGTATGGCCATGATCAATAAAGCATTACTGCAACTCGGTCTGCCTGCACCATGACAACACCGACATGATGTACTTCATGCAGATTACATACCAAAAAAGAACTACAACGTCGAACAGTTTAGTGTATATATCACGGACAAGAAGCCACTTCTAAATCAAGATCAGAAAAAGGCATACCCGTCTGGACTACTGTAACGCTCTCTACTTGGGACCCCCCTTGAAGGGCACCCGGAGGCTCTAACTGGTCCAGAATGCAGCTGCGCAGGTGATAGAGGGAGCCTCTCGTTGCCGGTGATCTCCCGGGTGCAATTCAAGGTGTTGGTAACTAGAATAGAATAGAATAGAATAGAATAGAATTTTTTATTGGCCAAGTGTGATTGGACACACAAGGAATTTGTCTTGGTGCATATGCTCTCAGTGTACATAAAAGAAAAGATACGTTCATCATACGTTTAAAGAGCTCCATGGCTTAGGACCGGGGTACTTACGGGACCGCCTGCTGCCACCGGTAGCCTCCCATCGACCTGTGCACTCCCACAGGGCGGGTCTCCTCAGGGTGCCGTCAGCCAAACAATGTCGGCTGGTGACCCCAGCTTTCTCTGTGGGGGCTCCTACCCTCTGGAACGAGCTTCCTCCGGGGTTACGATCACTCTCCGACCTCCGGACCTTCCGACGTGAGCTCAAGACCCTATTGTTTCATCGCGCAGGGCTGGCCTAATGTGTAATGTGCTGTTTTAATTGGGGTTTTATTATTTGATTTTAAAGATTCTTAATTGGTAGCCAAAATTTAATTAGATTTTTATATTGTTTTTAATTTATTTATGACTGTTTTTATTCTGGCTGTGAACCGCCCTGAGTCCTTCGGGAGAAGGGCGGTATAGAAATCTAATAAACCTAATCTAACCTAACTTAAATGATAATGGATCAGCTAGCAAAACAACAATGTGGTATCACTTTATTTGATGGTTCTGGGGGCATAGGGAAAACATTTTTAACTAATTTAATTCTCGCTGAAATCAGGGTTCAGCTTGAAGTTGCTCTTCCTGCCTAATACAGGATTGGGATAAATAAATACCCTGGCAATGCCGGGTAATCAGCTAGTAATTTAATAAATTACACTTACTGTGAAATGTAATTCTGGACCATATGCATGTCCAGAGAAGATGATATTTCATGCAAGCAGGTCCTACAAGATATTAACCATCCATCTGTATTTTTGGCCCATGTAATCTGTGAAATTTTAAATAATGTAGTTTTGACGGTCTCTAAGGTAAAGGTAAAGTTTCCCCTCACACATACGTACTAATCGTTGCTGTCTCTAGGGGGTGGTGCTCATCTCCGTTTTACAGCCAGCACTGTCTGAAGACGTCTCCATGGTCATGTGGCCAGCATGACTCAACGCCAAAGGTGCAAGGAATGCTGTTACCTTCCCACCAACGGTGGTCCCTATTTTTTCTACTTGCATTTTTTTTACCTGCTTTCGAACTGCTAGGTTGGCAGAAGCTGGGACAAATAACGGAGCTCACCCCGTTACACGGCAGCACTAGGGATTCGAACCGCTGAGCTGCTGACCTTTCGATCGACAAGCTCAACGTCCTAGCCCCTGAGCCACTGCGTCCCTATATTTGACGGTCTCTATGATGAGTTAATTTGTAACTCTCATATTTTCCTCTCCCCCCTCCCTATTTTCAACTAAAGATGGAATTAAATGGTCCAGATTATTTTCTGTTACCCATCCTACGTCTTGAATATTTAATTCAATCTGCAATAGAGAGAAATGTAAACAGTTTTGATTAGACAGTTCTATAACCTGTCACTTGTATTGCAATTAATCATTAAATCTGTCCCTAGTTTTAATACATTAGAAGTTCTGGGGATGAATTTCACCATGTTTGATGGGTTGCTTCTAAGAGACGGAACTCATGGTTACAAAATGAAATTAGAAAAGCTTTCAGCGTCTTGTCATGATTAGCTATAAATACATGTTAGGTCAACCTCTGTTCTTAGTCACTCTTGCTCTCTTTTTCTATCAGATAGTGGTGTTCCAATATTTGAGGGGCTGCCACAAAGAAGAGGGAGTCGACTTATTTTCCAAAGCAGCTGAGCAGGTTGGTTAGGGGACCCCTATGAAACCCCATATATGTCCTCCTGGTTAGGTTTCCCCGTAACCAACTTACTTAGACTGAAATAGCTACTTGGATAAGCAGCAAAGCTTTTTGAACCAACAAGAAAATAACTCCCATTTGCCATGACTCAACTTCCAGATAACTCAATCTGGATGGCTGAGAATCTTCATAGACATTCAGCCCATAGGAGAACATTTAAGGAATTTTGGAGTGGTTTCAAGGAAGAACTCCCAAATTATTTGGGAAACCAAATAATAATGCAATGCCAGCAAAATAAAAATCCACCTGCAAAATCATTTTCAAGAGGCAACTGGACTTTCTGGTTTTTCTCTGAGGACATTTCGCTTCTCATCCAATCTACAACACAGTCCTGTCAACAGTTCAAGAAGGCTCCACACCAATTTGCACCACTCAGGTGACCCTGATGACACAGATCAACCTCCAGGAGGCCTTGCTGAAAGAATGCAAATGACCAGCTGTCTGCATGGAGTATAAATGTCAGGGTTCCAAGTAGCACCCCCAACAGAATCAAACTCCGAGGCTTGCGATTTCTCAAAGCTAACTTTTATCAGAGCTGTCATATTGGCACATCTGGGTAAACCTGAATCTGAGAGCTTCTGGGTTTTCCTCACCCAAAAGAAAGTTCAAGACCTTGCCCACTTCTCCAACATGTCCACCACTGCTCCAATCAGTTCCTTCACATACAGAAGACAACCTCCACTTTCTTCTCTGCCCAGCTGTCAGACACCATGTCCTTGAACTTCTCTGTGAAGTTTTGTTATGGCTAATTCTACTTCACTCATGCAATCCCCCCTCCCAACTTCCCACGGTAGGATTGTGGCAGGCCTGGATTCTGAAGGCACCAAGGTAATCTGGCTTCCAGGCATGACAATAAATCCTTCCAGTGGTGGTATTGAGCTGTTTCATACCGGTTCGGGCGAAATGGTAGCGGAGATTGCAGGTGGGCCCACCCACCCACCCTGGTATTTAACCATGTTTTTGAGGCTGGGCGCATGCGTGGAAGGCACGCGTGTGAGCAAAGCATTTGTGCAGAAGGCCGGGAGCATGCGCGGAAGGAGCGTGCGTGCGTGGTAAGAATATGTGAATGCCACCACTGAATCCTTCCATTCGCTACCATACAGTCAGAGCCGAAGAAGCTTCTTGGATGAGAAATGAAACATCTTCAAAGAAAAACCAGAAAGTCCAGTTGCCTCTTGAAAAAAGCTCTTTTGGGACAACCATGACCTGGATGACTGAGAATCTCCATAGACTTTCAAGGAAGAACAACTGGAGGCTAAAACATATGAAGAACGGTTGCAGGAACTGGGTATGTCTAGTTTAATGAAAAGAAGGACTAGGGGAGACATGATAGCAGTCTTCCAATATCTCAGGGCTTCCCACAAAGAAGAGGGAGTCAAACTATTCTCCAAAGCACCTGAAGGCAGGATAAGAAGCAATGGGTGGAAACTAATCAAGGAGAGAAGCAACTTAGAACTAAGGAGATATTTCCTGACAGTTAGAACAATCAATAAGTGGAACAACTTGCCTGCAGAAGTTGTGAATGCTCCAACATTGGAAATTTTTAAGAAAATGTTGGATAGCCATTTGTCTGAAATGGGGTAGGGTTTCCTGCCTGGGCAGGGGGTTGGACTAGAAGACCTCCAAGGTCCCTTCCAACTCTGTTATTGTGTTATATGTTATCTTGCAATGAGAAAAAGAGAAGTAATTGTATTGTGGAGCCAGGGCTAACCAGACATCTTTGGGTTTAAATCATGGTTAATGTTTCTTCATTGTAACGCAAATACACTGCACATTTAGCTAAAATGTTGTTCTGTCCTTGCACATAAGTGGCCAGGAATGAGGGATGACGTTGTAAAATGCACAATTCTTCCTATATAACAAACGGTTATAATTGATTTAACTAATTTTCCTCCTAAGCTGCTTCTCCTTGATGAGTTTGTGTTTCCTCCATTTCGCCACATTGCAGAGGTTAAGTGAAACAACCCATGTTTGAGGAAGGACGGCAGCGAGCTGTGTCTTCCAAAATTCTCAGTCATGGAGTGCCATCAACATGATGTATGGTTCTTTACTTTGCTGGTATGGCAAGCCTGATGGCACAAGGAAATGGACTGCAACAGCTAATCATCCGTGCCTGATTCAACTTCCGATAACTTTGGGGAAATGTGGGGTGAAATGTGACTTGGAAAAGTGAACGGTTTAAATATTTTTATTTTTATTTATTTATTTTTATTTTTATTTTTTTGTTTCCATGCAGCAAAAGAGCGCTGAAACTTCGAAGCCGTTTAAGAATCAGCACAGACAGACTATGGAATAATTGCAATCGAAATTCCAATTCCAATTCCAATTGAAATTCCAATTGCAATCGAAATTCCTAAATCGCGGGGGGCGGGGGAAGGGAACCAAATAATAATGCAATGCCAGCAAAATAAAAATCCACCTGCAAAATCATCAACTGTCTATGGGTATTAACTGTTGCTGAATAAAACTTACTAAGTACGTGCAGCAGGAGTTACGGTGTCTTGTCTGGAAGGGGAAGAATGACAGAAGATTCATCAGAGCAACCTATGGCATAGGAGGAAAATTTTAAAACCCCTTATTGCATTGTGAGATAATTCTGTGTCTCTGTGTCCGAACCTGGCCCCATGTCCAGAAAGTGACTTGGACAGTGAGGGGGAAGGGCCGTCAGGACTTACCTCGGAAGCATCGCCCTCCATGGCTCAGCTCCAGGAGCCAGAAGCAGGCCAGGTGAAAGAGATAACAAGGCCTCCATCACCTGACTCTTCCCCCCCAAGACCACGCCTGCAGACCCAGCTGACAGCAATCAGGCTTGGTTTCGTAGGCAGGAGAGGAGGGAGCAACAGAAACAAGGGTGAGGCAGGCCTAGGAACGGCTGAGTCATGGAGCCACACTCCACAGGATATAAAAGGCAGCCAGAGCTGGTGTGTCACTTTGTAACAGGCAAATCCACTGATTGACTAGAGCTGAAGTTTGTGACTCACCAGCGTCGTGGAAGATAACGAGGGCTCTTGGCAGCTGCTGGCCCTTTTGTCGCCAGAGCTGATAGTGGGAGTTTGGATAGTGGGAGTTTGGCTGTGCTTTGATTGGATGGAGGTTTTTTTGTGCTCTGATTGGCTGGGGGTGTGTCCTGTTTGGGTGGGGGCTTGGTTGTGCTCAGTTTAGTCTGTGTTGCAGAGGGATTTGAGCTGGTGAGCTGCATAGCTGTTGTTTGGCGTTGTGGTCGTGCTACATCTTCATAGTGGGTGTCAGTCTGCTGCATGTATGGATTGGAGGGGTTTGAAATGGCTAATGTTGCAGCTGCGGTCTGGCTTCTGGTCCTTGGTCGTGCTTCATGATCAGTGTGGGTTTGGGTCTGCTTTCTGGATGGATGTGCGGTGGTGACATCCTGTGTGGACCTCGTGAGTGTGGGTCTGGTGTCATTCCTCATGTTAGGGACTCGTTTGTCAATAAGGGTAGGTTTCCAAATACCTCCCGCCTACCAGCCATTTGTATATACATATACATGTATATATATGTATATATATGTATATATATGTATATACATACATATATATAGCCAAGCTCCCACCCAATCAGTTCAAACCCCCACTAGCAGTTAAAAAGGAAGAAACAGCTGCAATCACACATTGCTCCCAGAAGCACGAAGCTGAAGCCTGAAGATGACGAATGAGACTTTGTCGAAACGTCGCCAAGACACTTCCAATTTTACGCGGGAGAAAACCCGAATAACCAAAGACCTACATACAAACACCCGCGAAAACCTCAGAAAACAAATATATATATATATATATATATATATATATATATATATATATATATATATATATATATATATATATATATAAAAGGAAGAAACAGCTGCGATCACACATTGCTCCCAGAAGCACGAAGCTGAAGCCTGAAGATGATGAATGAGACTTCGTCGAAACGTCGCCAAGACACTTCCAATTTTACGTGGGAGAAAACCCGAATAACCAAAGACCTACACACACACACACACACACACACACACACACACACACACACACACACACACACACACACACACACACACACACATATATATATATATATATATATATATATATATATATATATATATATATATATATATATATATTTGTTTTCTGAGGTCTTTGGTTGTTCGGGTTTTCTCCCGTGTAAAATTGGAAGTGTCTTGGCGACGTTTCGACGAAGTCTCATTCGTCATCTTCAGGCTTCAGCTTCGTGCTTCTGGGAGCAATGTGTGATCGCAGCTGTTTCTTCCTTTTAACTGCTAGTGGGGGTTTGAACTGATTGGGTGGGAGCTTGGCTGTGCTCTGATTGGATGGGGTTTTTTCTGTGCTCTGATTGGCTGGGGGTGTGTCCTGTGTTGGTGGGGGCTTGGTTGTGC
>NC_080546.1:82493756-82626256 GCF_028640845.1 Ahaetulla prasina | reverse complement strand
GATTGGATGGGGTTTTTTCTGTGCTCTTGAGCTCACCAGCTCAAATCCCCCTGCAGCACAGACTAGACTGAGCACAACCAAGCCCCCACCAACACAGGACACACCCCCAGCCAATCAGAGCACAGAAAAAACCCCATCCAATCAGAGCACAGCCAAGCTCCCACCCAATCAGTTCAAACCCCCACTAGCAGTTAAAAGGAAGAAACAGCTGCGATCACACATTGCTCCCAGAAGCACAGGCTGAAGCCTGAAGATGACGAATGTGACTTCGTCGAAACGTCGCCAAGACACTTCCAATTTTACACGGGAGAAAACCCGAACAACCAAAGACCTATATATATATATATATATATATATATACATACATACATATGCACATACACATATGTATGTGTAATGTATATCTATACAAACATATACATACACCCCCATACATGTACATATACGCATACACACACACACACACACATATATATATATATATACACACATACACACACACACACACACACACACACATACATACACATACATACATACACACACACACGAATGAATTAAGGTATTTGCTTGGCTGCAAATTTCTTACTCAATTGTTAGTTTTAGGAAAACTGGGTACCTTAATGTGTTTGAGGTTCAGCCATGCACATTTACTGCTTAATATAACATCATAATTTGGCATAATTTGCTTGGGGCTCACAGGAAGTTCATTCTGGTTAGGTCAAATATTACAGCATAAAGTTGCAGCCGGGTATAAGAAATAATGCTATGGCCTATAGAGGTGGCCTAGGAACACCTTGAGCTGAATGAAAAATGCATTATATTCATGGTAGGTGTGATGTAGGTATACTGTACATGAGAAGAAGGACCAAGAGCCCTTCTAATATTACAGTGGAATATTTAAAGTTGCAAATACATTGCATTTCAGAAGTTTAAAGTTGGAAATACGTTGCACTTCAGAAGTTTAAAGTTGCAAATACGTTGCACTTCAGAAGTTTAAAGTTGCAAATACGTTGCACTTCAGAAGTTTAAAGTTGCACATACGTTGCACTTCAGAAGTTTAAAGTTGCAAATACGTTGCACTTCAGAAATTTAAAGTTGCAAATACGTTGCACTTCAGAAGTTTAAAGTTGCACATACGTTGCACTTCAGAAGTTTAAAGTTGCAAATATGTTGCACTTCAGAAGTTTAAAGTTGCAAATACGTTGCACATCAGAAGTTTACCGCTAGGCTATCTTGGAGACGTTAAGACTTTGGATGAGACATCTGTAGAAGCTCAATTGTTCTGCCACTGATTCATGGATGTTAACATTTTAAATATGTGATCTGTCCCCATTTTATTGTCCTCTGTATGGTATCAACCAGTGGTGAAATCTAAAATTTGTTGCTACCGGTTCCGTGGCCATGGCTTGGATGAGAGTGGGGTAATGTGACTGGGTGAGCGTGGCCAATTTTTATTTTTTTTTAACTTTTAAAAGCATTTTTTCTACAACCGCTTCGGCAGAAGAAGTTGTAGAAAAAATGTTTTTAAAGTGTTCTGACAATCCCAGCTGAGTTGCCTGATCGCCAGAACCCTTTAAAAATCATTTTTTTACAACCTCTTCGGCCGAAGAAAAAATGCTTTTAAAAGTAAAAAAAACACAAAACCCTCTGATGATCGTGCGGCTCAGCTGGGCATGGTGGGTTCAGGGAATTTTGCTGCCATTCTCCGAACCACCTGCCACCATCGCTACCGGATCAGGCGAACCGGTCCGAACTGGAAGCATTTCACCCCTGTTATCAACCCATAGAAATCCTTTCAATCAAGGTGGCATCATTATTTTTTATTTTTATTTTTTATTTTTATTTGCATTTATATCCCGCCCTTCTCCGAAGACTCAGGGCGGCTTACACTATGTTAGCAATAGTCTTCATTCTATTTGTATATTTATATATAAAGTCAACTTATTGCCCCCAACAATGTGGGTCCTCATTTTACCTACCTTATAAAGGATGGAAGGCTGAGTCAACCTTGGGCCTGGTGGGACTAGAACCTGCAGTAATTGCAGGCAGCTGCTGTTAATAACAGACTGCATTAGCAGTCTGAGCCACAGAGGGCCCTGGAATATTGCTTAACATTAAGGCTGAATTTTGTCACAACGTCAATCTGTCCAGACTGAGACATTGGAGAAGACCTTGATTCTTTACAAAGGCATCAGATGGGTTTTCTGGTCATCTGACATGCCTGGACCAGGAGATGTCTCTTTAGTAATGCATGTCCTTCAGTTTGACATGAATGAAGGTTTTTCCTGGTCTCGGTGGCCTTGCTGATGTGGCGATAAGGCAACAGATGCTTTATCCAGAAGAATTAAGAGCTTCTTATACCTGATATATTGTTTTCCCATTTCTGCTCCTACAGAGCTTATCGATCGCATGATGAAAGGCATCACACGCTTTGAAGCAGGGATTGTTGTGCCTCGCTCGCCTCCCCCCACCCCGCCCGCAGCCGGGCCCCTCTCATCTCCTGCCAGACACTGATAGTGCAGAAGAATGTCCTGGCATGCTTCCAGCCCCCAGTCCTGGCACCATGCCCAGACAGACCGAGCAAGATGAATGGCCTGACATGCCTCCAGCCCCCAGTCCTGGCACCATGCCTGGACAAACGGAGCAGCTGGGCCCCTCCCCCACAGCATGTGAGCCTAGGGAATGTGAAGCCAGTCACGAGCTGGAATTGCCGACAGCTGGAGGCTGGAGTGACCCACGCTTCCGGAGAGTGGAGAGGTGACGTCAGCAAAAGGAAGGGAGGGGCAGGCCTGGATAAGTGCTGAGTCATGGAGCCACACCCCATGGCCTATATAAAGGATCTGCTTTCTGGCATTCTTTGAGTCAGGCAAAGTCTAAATTGGATTGCTGAAGTCACACCTTGGATTCCTGCCTGCCTTGAGAACTCTGACAGAACTTTGGCAAAGCTGCAGAGGCACGCTTGATACAGACTTCCCCGACCCGGCCGTCAGAGGAGGAGTGGGACACAACAGGGATGCAGGATACATTTCAGGCTGCAAAACCATGGAAACCCACATTATTGGTTTAATTGAATGCTGTATGGTCAATATGATCACTCCTTTGCGTTCGGTATGTTTTCTCTTCCATCACATTAAAAACAATACCAAAACTTCACAGCCCTATCTCCATCACCTCCACGAAAATCTCATGGGAGTCACAGGAGACCTGAACAAATGTGCATTTGTTCTCTGGTAGCTTCCACCAGCCTTTTGAATAGAAGACTTTCCAAGTAGAACATCAGCAAAGATATCCAAGGGGAAAAAAAATTCTTCCCTTTCACTTAGATGGAAAACTGAAATTCAGATATTGCCTCAACCTGCCTTCCATTGAGGACCTGAATACTGCACGGATCAGGAAGAGGGCTGTGAAAACATCTACAGACCCATCACACATCCTGGCCATATGTTGTTTCAATTTCTACCCTCAAAACAATGCTATAGGGCTCTGCATACCAGAACAACTAGACCAGAGGTGGGTTTCAGCAGGTTCTGACCAGTTCTGGAGAACCGGTAGAGAAAATTTTGAGTAGTTCGGAGAACCAGTAGTAAAAATTTTGACTGGCCCTGCCCCCATCTATTCTCTGCCTCCCAAGTCCCAGCTGATTGGGAGGAAATGGGGATTTTGCAGGAACCTGGATTGGGGACGGAATGGAGATTTTACAGTATCCTTCCCCTGCCACACCCACTAAGCCACACCCACCAAGCCAGACCCACAGAATCGGTAGTAAAAAAAATTGAAACCCACCACTGAACTAGACAAAAAGACAGTTTTTTCCCCAAATGCCATCACTCTGCTTAACAACTAATTCCCACAACCCTGTCAAATGATTTACTAAGACTGTATTACTATTATTCTTCTCTTCCTTACTAGTATCTATCTCTTCCCACTTATTACTATAACCATGTGCTTGTATCTTTCAATTTATATTGTTTTCACTTGTTTCCTAGTACGATTTGATAGCTTATTAGTAACCTTGACTATCACTAAGTGTTGGATCTTTTTATTCTGGATGAATTTATTTTATTCTCCTTATGTACACTGAGAGCATATGCACCAAAGGCAAATTCCTTGTGTGTCCAATCATATTTAGCCAATAAAGAATTCTATTCTATTGAATGATCCTAGATGCATTAAACAGACAAAGCTGTATTTGCACAGTCAACTGTGCTATCTTTCTGTTGGGAAATTGGGACAATGGGCTGACTATCGTCTTGCAGTGATAAAGTCCCAAAAAGGAAAAAAAAATGTTTTGTGAAGCTAAACAAATTAGTACTGTGAAGAAGATACAATTTTGCTAAAAAAAAAAAGTGAAGCGGGGATTTGCTTCTCTTGGCCTTACAGTTGGCAACCGACAGCATAATTTTCCCCGTGGACAAAAAGACCGTCCCTACAATTGTCTCCCTTTCTTTCTTTTAATATCATTTAATATCATTTTATATCATATCATATCATTTAATATCATCCCGTTAAAGACCTTGGAGTTTTCATGTCAAATGATCTAAGTGCCAAAGCCCATTGCAACTACATAGCAAAAAAAGCTCCAAGAGTTGTAAACCTAATCTTGCGTAGCTTCTTTTCCAAAAACACCACACTACTAACCAGAGCATATAAAACATTTGCTAGACCAATTCTAGAATACAGCTCACCTGTTTGGAACCCTCACCACATCTCTGACATCAATACAATTGAACGTGTCCAGAAATATTTTTCAAGAAGAGTTCTCCATTCCTCTGAAAACAACAAAATACCTTATCCCAACAGACTTGAAATCCTAGGCTCCTAGAAAACTTGGAACTCTGTCGCCTTCGACAAGACCTAAGTTTAACTCACAGAATCATCTATTGTAATGTCCTTCCTGTTAAAGACTACTTCAGCTTTAATTGCAATAATACTAGAGCAACCAATAGATTTAAACTTAATGTCAACCGCTTTAATCTAGATTGCAGAAAATATGACTTCTGTAACAGAATCATCAGTGCTTGGAATACTTTACCTGACTCTGTGGTCTCTTCCCATAATCCTAAAAGCTTTATCCTAAAACTTTCTACTATTGACCTCACCCCATTCCTAAGAGGACCATAAGGGGCGTGCATAAGCGCACAAAACGTGCCTACCGTTCCTGTCCTATTGTTTTTCTTTTCTTCTTCCTATATATATATATATGCTTATACCTCCTTATATTTACTCATATATGTGTTTATATATTATATAATCTTTTTGTATGATACCTACATATATTGTTGTGACAAAATAAATAAATAATAAATAAAAATAAATAAACCATAGCACAAGAGAATGGAGCACTCCGCAAAGCCAGAGCTGTAAATGCTGCAACAATGGTGTCCACACATGTCTGCCTGACATGTGGCAGAACATTTCGTGCCCGTATAGGCCTTTCCAGCCACCTGCAGACACATTGTGGACAGCCCACAACCTGTTAGATGTCAATGTCAGTGATGGGTTTCAAATTTTTTACTACCAGTTCTGTGGGTGTGGCTTGGTGGGTGTGACAGGGGAAGGATCCTGCAGAATCTCCATTCCCACGCCACTCTAGGGGAAGGTTACTGCAAAATCCCCATTTCCTCCTGACCAGCTGGGAATTGGGAGGCAGAGAATAGATGCGGGCGGAGCCAGTACTGGTTCTCTGAACTACTCAAAATTTCTGCTACCGGTTCTTCAGAACTTGTCTGAACCTGCTGAAACCCACCTCTGGTCAAGGTCCTCTTCGAACACGATAGACAAACACAAATTCCTTGTCTGTCCAATCACACTTGGCCAATAAAAAATTCTATTCTATTCTATTCTATTCTATTCTATTCTATTCTATTCTATTCTATTCTATTCTATTCTATTCTATTCTATTCTATTCTATATTAAATAAATATAAAATGTTTCAGTGACTAAAAAATGGGCAAAAATTCATAAGTGGTTAGAAAAGATGATAGGATAACATGTAGATTTTACACCTGAACTTTTTCTTTTAGGTACAGCACCAGAAAAATTTGTTAAACAAAATATATATTTAATATTGCATGCATTAACTGCAGCGAGGGTTGTATTTGCACAATATTAGAAAAAATGAAGAAATACCACAAGATGAAGAGATAATTGGGAAAGATACTGGATTGTGCAGAAATGGAGACACTCGCACTGAAGATTAAGCAGGAAGAAGATACAGAATATTATCAAACATGGCACTTATTCTACCAGTGGTTGAAAAAAAGGGGTGGAGTCCTGTAAGATGTGACATCTATTCTTTTGTACATGGAAGTTGAACATTGTCAGCTTGAAATTGCTCAAGATTTCGTCTAAGTACAGCAGTGATAGGAACTGTTGTAATGTTATCCATTTCTCCCTTGGGGTTGTACAACAGTCTATCAATAAAAGCTGGCCGAAGACTTTGCATCCATCCAGTCATTTAAGCCAGTGTTTTAACCAGCAAATCCTCAGGTGGGCATAGAAGTATATGTAGCCACTACATTTGGTGTACTTTTAATAACTGTAGTCCATCTGCAACATTTACAAGTCCTGCTGTTACATTATCAATAAGTAGTCTTCAGCATAGAAATATTACCTGGTGGAAATGATGCAATGGTAAGATAATTTACATTATCTTACCATTATATAGGTATAATGTAATAAATATTATAAAGTTATAAGTAACGTTACTTGGACTTCAGTAAAGCATTTGATAAAGTAGACCATAACCTACTACTAGATAAAGTAGAAAAATGTGGGTTAGACAGCACCACCACCAGATGGATTCGTAACTGGCTGACCAACCTCACTCAACGTGTAGTCCTCAATGGAACTACATCCACATGGAGGGAAGTATGCAGTGGAGTACCCCAAGGCTCTGTTTTAGGCCCAGTACTCTTCAACATCTTCATCAATGACTTGGACGAGGGGATAGATGGGGAACTCATCAAATTTGCAGATGACACCAAGCTGGCAGGAATAGCCAACACTCCAGAAGATAGGCTCAAGTTACAGAAAGATCTTGACAGACTTGAACATTGGGCGCTATCTAACAAAATGAAATTCAACAGTGAAAAAAGTAAGGTTCTACATTTAGGACAAAAAAACAAAATGCACCAGTACCGTATATGTGGTACCTTGCTCAATAGTAGTACCTGTGAGAGGGATCTTGGAGTCCTAGTGGATAACCATTTAGATATGAGCCAGCAGTGTGCAGCTGCAGTGTAAAAAAGCCAACACAGTTCTGGGCTGCATAAACAGAGGGATAGAATCAAGATCACGTGAAGTGTGGGTAAGGCCACACTTGGAATATTGCATCCAGTTTTGGTCGCCACGATGTAAAAAAGATGTTGAGACTCTAGAAAGAGTGCAGAGAAGAGCAACAAAGATGATTAGGGGACTGGAGGATAAAACATATGAAGAACGGTTGCAGGAACTGGGTATGTCTAGTTTAACAAAAAGAAGGACTAGGGGAGACATGATAGCAGTGTTCCAATATCTCAGGGGCTGCCACAGAGAAGTGGGAGTTGGGCTGTTCTCCAGAGCACCTGAGGGTAGAACAAGAAGCAATGGGTGGAAACTGATCAAGGAAAGAAGCAACTTAGAACTAAGGAGAAATTTCCTGACAGTTAGAACAATTAATAAGTGGAACGACTTGCCTTCAGAAGTTGTGAATGCTCCAACACTGGAAATTTTTAAGAAAATGTTGGATAACCATCTGACTGAGATGGTGTAGGGTTTCCTGCCTGGGCAGGGGGTTGGACTAGAAGGCCTCCAAGGTCCCTTCCAACTCTGATGTTATGTTATGTTATGTTATGTTATAATATTTATAATTTATAAGTAAAGTTATAAATAAATATTATAAAGTTATAAGTAACTGCATTCTCTTCGCCGATGATGTTAAACTATTTAACACTACCAATAATGCTGCTACTCTTCAAAAAGACCTTGACTTTGTGTCGGAATGGTCAAAAAAATGGCAACTCCAAATCTCAACCAACAAATGCTCTGCCCTACACATTGGCAAAAGGAATCAGAATACAAAATAAAAGCTAAGTGGACATGACCTTGTAGATGACCCTCACTCTGTCAAGGACTCATATCTAATGATATCAGTGCCAAAGCCCATTGTAACAACATCGCAACAGCTCGCAACAAAATGCCTTATGCCACCAGACTTGAAATTCTGGATTTAGAAAATTTAGAACTATGCCGCCTTCGGTATGACCTAAGCATAGCTCATAAAATCATCTGCTACAATGTCCTACCTGTCAATGACTACTTCAGCTTCAACCACAACAATACACGAGCACACAATAGATACAAATTTAAAGTGAACTGCTCCAAACTTGATTGCAGAAAATATGACTTCAGTAACAGAGTTGTTAATGCCTGGAATGCACTCCCTGACTCTGTGGTCTCATCCCAAAACCCCCCAAATTTTAATCTTAGACTGTCTACTGTTGACCTCACCCCATTCCTAATAGGTCTGTAAGGGGTGTGCATAAGCGCACTAGCATGCCTACCATTCCTGTCCTAATGTTCCCTTTAATTGCATTCATTTTATGTATTCAATTCATGCTTATACATATATATATTATCTAATATTTACTCAACAAATAAATAAATAAAAATAAAATAAATAAACATTGTTTTTCTTAGTTTACAGAAACAAGGGAGAAGTGAATGGAACACCTGAAGCATAGATCAATGAGTAGTGGTCCAGAGAATGCAAAAATACTGCTCCTTGCACATTGTTAATGTGTAACTATTGAAATTAGTTATTGTACATCATTCTACTTCATTATTGTATTAATATCTAATTACATCAGAATTATCAAACACATTTCTTTCATTAGCTGGTGACTTTCAATTCACAATATAGGGCCGCGGTGTGGCTCAGGCTGTAAGATAGCCTGTTATTAAACACAGCTGCCTGCAATTACTGCAGGCTCGAGTCCCACCAGGCCCAAGGTTGATTCAGCCTTCCATCCTTTATAAGGTAGGTAAAATGAGGACCCAGATTGTTGGGGGGGGGCAATAAGTTGACTTTGTATATAAATATACAAATAGAATGAGACTATTGTCTTACACAATGTAAGCCGCCCTGAGTCTTCAGAGAAGGGCGGGATATAAATGTAAATTTAAAAAAAAAAACAATATGGAAGGGGTCAGATTGGCTGAAATTAATATCTATGGATATCTATGGGCTGAAATTAATATGTGTGGATATCTGTTCTGTTTCCCTCCCCCAATACTCCCAACAAAGAGTCAGTCAAAGGCCTCCTCTTCTACTTTATTTACATAGATAAATGTCCTGGCCACGTCTACCCACGGGCCTGCCAAGTTTATGGAGATAACGAGGAAATTATAGATAAGGCCAGAATTACTCACGAATATATTCTTCCCTCCATTGATACAGTTTGCCCGTGCAAATTCATTGCTTTGTCCAAGACAAAAAACCAGGAAGTTCCTCCTCCTATTTATAGTCTCTGCAGATGTCACTGCATGACCATCATTCCTTGGCTTTATCCCAACGCTTCTTCTGCTGCGCGAGCCAGTCACGTCTGCGCAGTCTTGCATCACTCCAAAACTGTTCTTGGGGCGTTGCCAAATCAGAAGAAGGCTTGAGAGAATCAGGCCTTGCCAGCCCCTCCTCCTCCCTTTGAATGGGTGCCAGGGAGGGAGAGGGCCCAAGAGAAGCAGGGCTTGCCAGGTCTTCTCCTTCACTTTCTGAATCATCCGAGTCCAGGAGTCCGGGTCCAGGAACCTGGGTCACAACAATATCTATGGGCCGAAATTAATAATTTTTCAACTCTTATTTTGTGTAAAGCCTGCTCGGTTTTATTTTTGCTGAGCTTGGGTTGCATTTGATCATCTTGCAAGCTGCAGGGCACGTGATCAGTTTGAAATAAAAATACAGCATGATTTTAAACACTCTTTATAAGATTGTTGTAGGTAGAAATTTAGTTATCTGCTAACACTGACCTTTCTCAAACGTTTTTTTGCACTGCTCGGCTCAAGAGAAGCACATCAAAATATAGTTAAAGGTTATTTTGTAAGCTAAATAAACTTTATAGCATTGTTATGCAAAAAAAAAATCAACAGGCATGGATTTAACTCTGCCTTTTCATGGAGTTGTTTAGGCTAGATGGAAATTTATTCTACGTGTAGAGCATGTAATGGTTTAACATTCAGCATGGAGAAGAAATTAAGGAGATGAGCTTCAGTTCCTAATACAGTCAAACAATACAATCCAGACATATTTATCATTTGAACCATTGAAGGTATTATTAAAAATATTGGTAATCCTAAATGTTCCCATAAAGTCCTCTATGGCAAAGACTGAAGAACAAAGGTAAGGCATATTTTAGAAAAAAACAGTATAGATAGAATAGATAGAATTCTTTATTAGCCAAGTGTGATTGGACACACAAGGAATTTGTCTTGGTGTATATTCTCTCAGTGTACATAATAGAATGAACGTATCTTTTCTTTTATGTACACCAAGAGCATATGCACCAAGACAAATTCCTTGTGCATCCAATCACATTTGGTCAATAAAAAATTCTCTTCTCTTCTCTTCTCTTCTCTTCTCTTCTCTTCTCTTCTCTTCTCTTCTCTTCTCTTCTCTTCTCTTCTCTTCTCTTCTCTTCTCCTCTCCTCTCCTCTCCTCTCTTCCCCTCCCCTCCTCTTCCTTCTCCTCTCCTCTTCTATTCTATTCAAAAATCAGGGTGGCCAAACATAGTTCAGAACTAAGTAAAAAAGTGTACCGTTCTTTAAATCTTCACAGAATATTATATAAGTAAAGTAAAATAAGGATGGGGATGATACCATTTGTTTTGGAATTGGAATGAGCCTCATTTCTCCAATGGTTCCTGGAAAATGTCAGGTTATTTTACCCAAATGTTCTGGTTAAATGGTTAAAAAAAAAAACACTACATAGCTTGACTGTTCTGAAAATCAAAATTTTCAGGAAGGGGGGGGATAATAACAAAGTATGAGATAGAAAAGGGGGAAAAAAGGTGAACTGAAATAAAATAAATAACACACGATTAAGACCTGAATAAAACGGAGACACATGAGAATAAAAATGTGCATCGTAGCAACCCAAATGGAATAATAAAGCAATGCATTTCTTCTGGTGATTCAGTGGCAGCAAATATTATATTTGAGACCAAGGTTATGCTAAATAAACGACTTAAAATCTTCTGTACTCAAAAGTTCCCTTGGTAACCATACTAACCCCGTCTATCACAATTTCCAATTTCCTTGTCCCCAAGACAACCATGCTGAGTTCTACTTTGAGGCCTCCTTTTTTTTGTGTGTTTTGTTTAATAGTTCAGAAAGATCTCTTGATTTCCTCACCTAACGGAGCATCTCCTAGTCGGCAGGAAGGTGGGCTTCTTGAGAACATCAGGGCTCAGGAAGCAAAGACAGTAGAAACCCTATCACAAAGTACGAAAGTTGAAAACGAGTCACAATTGGGGTTGGCAGGCGGGCGGGCGGCATTGTTCTCTCATCCTTTTGACAGCCGCTGCTGATATCTTCATTTGTAAGTTTGCATATCCTGAATCCACAATGAAAGTTGCGTAAAAATTCAGATCTCAGCTGGATTCTGTACAATAATAAAACCTTCTATGAGTTATGTTGAACATCAATGATCATCTCTCTCTCTCTCTCTCTCTCTCTCTCTCTCTCTCTTTTATACCTTCTCTCTCTCTCTCTCACCCTGTAGTTTCCTTGGCAACATCATGGAGGCAATTTAACATTGCCTTCTTCCAGATATTTCAGCACAAGGATTTTTATGATGGCATCCCATTTAAATATTAAAAGGTTCAGAGCAGAGGTGGGATTCATATAATTTCCCTACTGGTTCGTCCAGCATGAAAAAATGTGAGCATGCACATGTGCTCGCTTTGGGTGTTGTTGTGCCTCGCCCGCCCTCCTCTCCGCAGCCAGGCCTCTCCAATCTCCTGCTATCTCAGCCAGAGACTGATAGTGAAGAAGAATGGCCTGGCATGCCTCCAGCCCCCAGCCCTGGCACCATGCCCGGACAGACTGAGCAAACAAACCTCCCTCCTATAGCATGTGAGCACGAAGCCAGCCACATGCTAGAATTGCCAGCAGCTGAGCAGGAAGACAAAAAGTGGACAGATCCCCACTTCTGGAGAATGGAGAGGCGATGCCAGCAAAAGGAAGGGAGGGGCAGGCCTGGATAAGTGCTGAGTCATGGAGCCACACCCTATGGCCTATATAAAGGATCTGCTTTTTGTCATTCCTTGAGTCAGGCAAAGCCTCATCTGGTTGCTGAAGTCACACCTTGGATTCCTGCCTGCCCTGAGAACTCTGACAGGAATTTGGCAAAACTGCAGAGGCTTCGTGACCACGCTTGATACAGATTTCCCAGACCTGGCCGTCAGAGAAGGAGTGGGACACGACAGGCGTGCACACGCCTTCCGCACATGTTCACGGCCTTCTGCACATGCACTTTGCTTGCATGCACAGCTTGCACACACGTGTGTGGCTTGAACACATGGCTAAATAGGACGGCATAGAGCTGGGGCAGGTGAGCGGGTGGATGGCCACCCTGCAGGTCACTACTACTGGTTTGCACGAACCGGTCCAAACCAGCTGAATAGGAGATCTGCAGGGGCAGGTTTAAAAAAGATGATGACACTGAAACTATGCCTGGTTTTTTTTTTTTTTTATCTGCATTACAAATGTGACATGTGTGAAAACACAGGAAAAGCTTTGATTATACCACTGTGGCCATTCATTTTGACTTTTTTTTTTTTTACAAACCTGAGAGAGTCTAATCCTGCTTACCTTTTATTTCAGTCAGCCCATGTCAGTGAAATACTGCCTGCGGCTACAAATCTCCAAATCTGATTTTTAGTTCATCTTAAAATTATTCATTCCACAAATTAATATTGAAGAAGATTCAAAAAAAAAAATCCAGAGGATAACTGCATTCTGATGTGAGTAATAGATGAGAGGATTTGATTCAAATTGTTTTATTTTAGTTATTAATCGGGTAATTTTAGATATTAAGCAAGAAGCAATGGGTGGAAACTAATCAAGGAGAGAAGCAACTTAGAACTAAGGAGAAATTTCCTGACAGTTAGAACAATTAATCAGTGGAACAACTTGCCTCCAGAAGTTGTAAATGCCCCAACACTGGAAATTTTTAAGATGATGTTGGATAACCATTTGTCTGAAGTAGTGTAGGGTTTCCTGCCTAAGCAGAGGGTTGGACTAGAAGACCTTCAAGGTCCCTTCCAACTCTGTTTATTCAATTCAATTCAATTCAATTCTGTTCTGTTCTGTTCTGTTCCGTTCCATTCCGTTCTGTTCCATTCCATTCTCTTTTCTATTCCATTCCATTCTATTCTATTCCATTTTCTATTCTATTCTATTCTATTCTATTCTATTCTATTCTATTCTATTCTATTCTATTCTATTCTATTCTATTCTATTCCATTCCATTCTATTCTATTCTATTCCATTTTCTATTCCATTCCATTCCATTTTCTATTCTATTCTATTCTATTCTATTCTATTCTATTCTATTCTATTCTATTCTATTCTATTTATTTTATTCTATTTTCTATTCTGTTCTGTTCTGTTCTATACTATTCCATTTTCCATTCCATTCCATTCCATTCCATATTCTATTCTATTCTATTCTATTCTATTCTATTCTATTCTATTCTATTCTATTCTATTCTATTCTATTCATTAATAATTAATGAAGTGACATGGTGATGTTCCAATATTTGAGGGGCTCCTAAAAAGATGAAGGCGGTCAAACTATTTCCCAAAGCACCAAAAGCCCAAGACAAGAAACAATGGATGGAAACTAATCAAGGAGAGAACCAATCTAGAACTTCAGCAAAAGCAATCAACCAATGGAACAGCTTGCCTTCTGAATTTGAGGATGCTCCATCAGTGGAGGCTTTCAAAAAGAGACTGGAAAGCCATTTGTCTGAAATGGCACAGGGTCTCCTACTCGAGCAGGGGGTTGGATTGGAAGACCTCCAGGGTCCCTTCCAACTCAATGATACTATGAAAACTGAGTGTATACTACGCAGGTCTGAAAGAGTTAATTCTTAGACATTTTCACTTCCATTGGGCAGTAATAAACCATTTTCACATAAACAGACCATGTACTCCATACTAGCCTACCGGAATCCTTGGGGCTTCTGAATAATACCAATATAGGCAGGATTTTGTTAAATGCAGAATATTTAGAAACTACTGACCTACTTACTCAGTTTTTCATCTCTCAAAAAAAAAAAAAAACTATCCTAAATTATCCAGAGTTTCCTGCCCACATTGTGGTCAAATCATAACATTTTGCTTCTTATATGAAAAATTCAATCTCTCTCTCTCTCCCTCCCTCTCTCTCTCTCTCTTGATGCTGATATCTCATCCTTCTTTGAGAAATGCCCTGCATGATTGACTAGTGTCTTCCCTGAATAACAATTGTCAGCATATTTTTGAGCTCATTTCCTTGATATAATTTCCTTATTTCCTTCTCTTGGCACTTAAGGATTTGGCTGATGTAACATGCTTGTTTAAAGAATATGAGTCAGGATTTCACTGAACGGACTTTGACTGAAACATGTTTAATCCCTTTACATTTAGTGTCATTATAAAAAATGGTGACCCATCTTAACATCATAGGTAAAAGATAGATGATAGATAGATAGATAGATGATAGATAGATAGATAGATAGATAGATAGATAGATAGATAGATAGATAGATAGATAGATAGATAGATAGATAGATAGATAGATATGTAGACAGATAGACAGACAGACAGACAGACAGATAGGAATAGCTAGGTAGATTGCTAGATTGGTTGCTAGATAGCTACAGATAGGTAGTAGGTAGGTAGGTAGGTAGGTAGATAGATAGATAGATAGATAGATAGATAGATAGATAGATAGATAGATAGATAGATAGATAGATAGATAGATAGATAGATAGATAGATAGATATAGATAGATAGATAGATAGATAGATAGATAGATAGATAGATAGATATAGACATAGATAGATATAGATATAGATATAGATATAGATATAGATATAGATATAGATATAGATATAGATATAGATAGATGGATACCTAGAGAGAGAGAGAGATGGATAGCTAGATTGCAAGAGAGAGAGAGAGAGAGATGGATGGATAGCTAGATGGATAGATAGATAGCTACAGAGAGAGAGAGAGAGAGAGAGAGAGATGAACAGCTGGATAGATTGCTAGATTGGTAGAAAGAAAGAATGAAAGAAAGAAAGAAAGAAAGAAAGAAAGAAAGAAAGAAAGAAAGAAAGAAAGAAAGAAAGAAAGATATTGCTGTTTTTGTTGTTATTGTTGTTATTATTATTATCCACAAGCAAAAAAATAAGTTCAGGTTCTTAGCTATAAAGATTAGTTTTCAAGTGGCAACTTTACGTTTTAAAAAAGTCAGCTGAAAGGATCACTTAGATCTAAGAAGGAAGGAAGGAAGGAGGGAGGGAGGGAGGGAGGGAGGGAAGGAAGGAAGGAAGGAAGGAAGGAAGGAAGGAAGGAAGGAAGGAAGGAAGGAAGGTTCTTTGAACAATTATACAATTTTACTGGGGAATGAATATATTATTTACAAAACCAACACAAGTAGGCTTTTCCCCCTTACTATCAACAGTATTAAAGAACTTTCTGCCCTTCAGTTCATTGGTTTAGTGGCAGTAATAAATAAATTAAACACAGGTACTGCCTTTTAAACAAAAAAAAAATATCAATGGCAGCAAAATGATTTTAATACTTTCTGTTATTGATTTTCATAATCATAACTGACCAGCCCAAAAATCCTAGGTCCGTTCTAACTAGCAATAACAATAGCACTTGGATAATAACACTTGGATTCGAACTGCTGGCAGTTGGCAGAATTAGCCTGCAATACTTCTAATCACTGCACACCACAGCTCTTCTATTATATCATATATGAACAAACAAACAAATATGTTCTTGTAATACAAGCATATTTCCAGAATATTCCAGAATTTGAATTCTAGAAATATGTTCGTATTAGTATAACATACTTTTATCTAAATATATAAGATCTAAAGTAATTTTATGCTGTCTATTAGCAAGACAAAAATACATTAGCACCTATGGCAGACTGTCAGGCACAAACAACCAGATCCACATGTGAATAAGTCAATTGGCTGATTTATTGTTCAAAGTTATACAAAAAAAAAATTAGACTGATGGTTTGTACTTAGGTAAGACTAGATAAGATTCAATGGTATTTAAGAGGGCTCGAACTTTGTCATTTATGTCCATGTAGGGATTTCAGACTAATTCCTTACTTGACTCCACCTGGCTCCGCTGGTGAGCAGCAATAATAAAGCCAACTACTCTATTAAGCCGAATCAAAGGGTGAATAATTCCAAGTAATTCCAAATTATTAATTACCACATCTCTGACATTAATACAATTGAACGAGTCCAGAAATATTTTACAAGAAGAGTCCTCCACTCCTCTGTAAACAACAAAATACCTTATACCTCCAGACTTGAAATCCTGGGATTAGAAAATTTAGAACTCCGCCGACTCAGACATGACCTGTGTTTAACACACAGAATCATCTATTGCAATGTCCTTCCTGTTAAAGACTACTTCAGCTTCAATCGCAATAATACAAGAGCAAACAATAGATTCAAACTTAATGTTAACCGCTTCAATCTTGATTGCAGAAAATATGACTTTTGTAACAGAGTTGTTAACGCTTGGAAAACACTACCTGACTCTGTGGTCTCTTCTCAAACTTCCAAAATTTGTAACCAAAAACTGTCTACCATTCACCTCACCCCATTCCTAAGAGGACTATCAGGGGTGTGCATAAGTGCACAAAAGTGCCTACCGTTCCTATCCTATTGTTTTCTTTCATTATATGTGTTTATATATAATGTTGTGACAAAATAAATAAATAAATAATTCCAACATCGCATCATAAATTACTGAGAGAAATATAATTATTCCTGTAAAGAATAAGAGCCTTGGTGACTCCATAACTACATCTCTCATGACCTAAGCTAAACCTAAGCTAATTAGCTGTGTAAGGCATTACTATAAGGAAGTATGTATGATGAGCTTTCTAAGAAAACAAAGCCATAAACTTTGGTTTATGGTTAGTGCATTCTGAGTTGGGTCAGTCTGACCGAGGCTGATCAAAGTTCATTTAATAGTAGGAAAGATACTGACATGTTCCAATTAATTGTTTTATTAAGGATACTTGAAAAGGGAATATTGAATTGGGGAATATGTTGCCGAATAAGCCAAGAACTGTATGTAACATCTGATAAACTGTGAGGGGGCATTTGAGGCATTTTAATTGTTTTGCTGATTATTCTAAAATGTATTTAAACCGTGTATTCGGACCTGCAAGAAGTTCTCTCTCTTTTTCTTGAAAGAACCCTTTTGCAAAAGCTCATGAGAGATATATATGTCTCTGTAATAAATCTGCTTTTTAATTGTTCATGGTCTCCGCCCTACTTTCTATGATATTGTTTTTTTGTTTTTGTTTTTTAAATCTCACATTGTTGAATTATTTGAAGAATTTTTGCCAGGCTAACTCAGCAGAATTTGGGCAAAGCAAAAGTATTTGAAGTTGTGCTGGTTTTAATTAGTTTTTAGTCTGCACTTAAGTATTTATGTCATTACGGATTTAAGCTGTTTAATTTAGTCATCCTCTTTTTTAAAAAAAAAGAAAAAAAATCAATGCATCTTGGTTGAATACTTGCTGCCTGAGTAATTATGCACCATTTCAAATTTGCAAGTTATTTTTTTTTCTTTATTTATAAAATCCTGAAGACGTTGGATTTTGAAGTTCTCGCTTACCAAACCACCTTATATGCCACTGATCAGATCAAACATCCTAGTTTTCTGTAGCTCACAGCTATTTAATTTCTTTTAAAATCACACGTCTTCCCTCATTACATATACATTTGTAGTCAGTGAATAAAGAACAATTTCCCTTTCTTTGACATGAAGGAGATCGCAAACTTGTGAAAAAACCCCAAAAGAGCCTGGTTAGAAAACGTATGAGCAACTAATATATAGTACTAATATAAGGTAAAGGTAAAGGTTCCCTAGGAATGTGGTGGCTCAGGGGCTAGGACGTTGAGCTTGTCGATCAAAAGGTTGGCAGCTCAGAGGTTCGAATCCCTAGTGCTGCCATGTAACGGGGTGAGCTCCCATTACTTGTTCCAGCTTCTGCCAACCTAGCAGTTTGAAAGCATGTAAAAAATGCAAGTAGAAAAATAGGGACCACCTTTGGTGGGCATGGAACAGTGTTCTGTGAGCCTTTGGCGTTTAGTCATGCCAGCCACATGACCACGGAGACGTCTTCAGACAGTGCTGGCCCTTCAGCTTTGAAACGGAGATGAGCACCACCCCCTAGAGTCAGGAATGACTAGCACATATGTGCGAGGGGAAACTTTACCTTTAGCGAATCTAAATCACGCGGCACAGCTGATCATCGGAAATACCAGTTCAGATGAACAGGTAGCATTTTTTTTGCTACCGGTTCACCTGAACTAGTAGCTTTTATTACTACCAATTTGCCCAAACCGGTGCGAACTGGTAGCATTTCACTCCTGGGTTCTATCCTTTTAATGTTTGGAGCATCACGTATTTTTAGGTATATTTTATGCCATGCGGCTAAGATTCAGAAAGATGAAGACACTCTAGACAGAAGCAATGAGAAAGAGAATTCCCTGGAGACTAAAAAATCCCAGAGAATGATCTCTTTGCTAGTCTGAGGTAGCGGAAATTACATCAAGCAATGGTTTTAATGGAGGGCAAATGTCACTCTGTTAAACTCATAACCATGACATTTCATGAGGTAAGGCAGTAAATTCAGTATATTCTCTCTCTCTCTCTCCCTCCCTCCCTCCCTCCCTCCTTCCTTTCCTTTCTCTGTCTGTCTGTCTGTCTGTCTCTCTCAACTGTTCTAAAGATTAAAATACCTCATCAATAAAGAAGCAAAAATGAAACAATGTTGAACAGATTCAACGTTCAGAGAGACAACACAACAATGATTGAAGGAATAGGGGAATGTTTCACATGCTGAGGTAAATGCGTTTGAGAAAGAAAGAAAAAGAGCCAGAGGTTTATGAAATTTCCATTATTCAAAAAAAAAAAAAAGTGGGAGGAAAAAATACTTACTCATGACATTAGTTACTCTGCAAGACGAGCACCGTGCTTTCCGGAATAAATTATTTCCATACATTGCATTTCTTTTTTTTTTTTTTTTTTTTTTTTTATTGAAAGAGTTTTAAAAAAAACAAAAACATTTTCCCCCTTTTTTCCCCCTCCCTCCCAAAAAAAAAAAAAAAAACAAAACATCCCCCTCCCTCCCCCACCCCCGGCTTCCCGGGTCAATCACAAGGTAAAGTCCAATCCAAATAACCACATCCAAAGCTTTTCGTCTCCCAACCCCCTCCCCATTACATAAAATAACTTTCTAATTATTCAAAGGCAATCTGATATTTCTTAATCTGATATCTGTTTTGTAGATAATCAATCCATTTTTTCCATTCAATTAAATATCTTTCCTGCGTATTGTCTTTTAAAACCGCTGAGATTTTAGCCATCTCAGCCAAGTTAATAACTTTCAATATCCATTCTTCTATTGTAGGTATCTCTTCTTTCTTCCAGTATTGTCCAATCAACAGTCTTGCTGCTGTTATTAAGTTCAAAATCAGTTTAGTCTCAATCCCTGTACAATCCATTATAATTCCCAAAAGGAAAAATTGTGGCAGGAACTTTATCTTCTTCTTCAGTACATTTTGAATAATCCACCAAATTCTTATCCAAAAGACCTTAATTTTCTTGCAAGTCCACCAAATATGAAAATATGTAGCATCATCACAATCACACCTCCAACATTTCGCTTGGATATTAGGATACATACATGATAATTTTTTGGGATCTAAATGCCATCTATAAAACATCTTATAAAAATTTTCCCTTAAATTCTGTGCTTGTGTAAACTTAACATTTCTAACCCAAATTTTCTCCCATGTTTCCAACATTATTGGTTCCTGAATATTCTGTGCCCATTTTATCATACAATCCTTTACCAAATCCTTTCCGAATCTATTTCAAGCAACACATTATACAATCTCTTTATATGCTCCTGGGTCTGATTTCTAATTTGCTTTATTAAATTTTCCTCCCTTTGCATTATACCAATTTTTTGATCTTCTTTCCATCTAGCACTTATTTGCCCATATTGAAACCAAGTATAATTCCTCCCTTCTTCATTTAATACCTGTAATGATTTTAATTGCAATCTACCTCCTTCAGCATACAAAAGTTCTTTATATGTAATCATTTCCTGTTTCTGTTCTATATTTATATTCTCTATTGCATGTCTAGGGCTCGCCCATATAGGAATCTTATAATCTAATTTATAGGAATATTTATTCCAGACCCGCAAAAGAGCACTTCTCAACACATGATTCTTAAAAGCCCTATCCACTTTTTTTCCATAAAATAAGTACGCATGCCATCCATCCATATAACAAGTCATAAAAGTATAACATACATTGCATTTCTTCAATAATCAGCTTCAATATCAACCTGTCACCTAGCATCTGCCTTTTCTTTCAAAACATTTCATTTCCTTGAAAGTGTTTATAAAGGGCTTCCATCCACTAGAGCCTCTACAGTTCCAGTACATTTTTTTTTATTTTTTTAAAAATGCAGTAATGTAACCCCTTCACTGAAAACTGTGGTGGGATGTAGTCTGGATTCCCTAGAGGGAGGAGCTGCATTCCAAAGGAAATAGAAAGAGTAAAATTTAGACTGTTTGGTTGCTAGAGGGACAGTTAAGACAGCTCCCTAGGAGTTCCCAGAGTATATATTGGTCGATGCCACTAATTTCCTTTAGTTTCGGTCTATAGAATCTATTTATAGGTTGGAGAACAATAGAGAAAACTGCATCGAAACAACTCAATGTGTCTTTCTTGGATTTTGGAGCCTAACATCATCACAATAGGATGGATGGATGGATGGATGGGAGGGAGGGAGGGATGGATGGGAGGGAGGGAGGGAGGGATTGTTCTGTGTACAATTATACTGGGGAATTAATATATTATGCACAAAGCCAACAAAAGTATGCGTTTTCGCCATAATATCAGCACTGTTAAAGAGCTTTCTTCCCTTCAGATGAATACTTTAGTGGCAGTAAATGAATGAATGAATGAGGGAGGGAGGGAGGGAGGGAGGGAGGAAGGAAGGAAGGAAGGAAGGAAGGAAGGAAGGAAGGAAGGAAGGAAGGAAAGAAGGTAGGAAGGAAGGGATTGTTCTGAGTACAATTATATTGGGGAATGAATATATTATGCACCAAACCAAAAAAAGTATACTTTTTAGCTTTACTATTAGCACTGTTAAAGAACTTTGTCCCCTTCGATTCAATGGTTCAGTAATAAATAAATTAAAATGGAAGGAAGGAAGGAAGGAAGGAAGGAAGGAAGGAAGGAAGGAAGGAAGGAAGGAAGGGAGAAAGGAAAGAAGGAAGGATGGAAGAAAGGAAGGATGGATGGATGGAAGGAAAGAAGGAAGGAAGGGAGAAAGGAAGGAAGGAGGGAGGGAGGGAGGGAGAGAGGGAGGAAGGAAGGAAGGAAGGAAAGTTTTTTACTGCTTGCCTAAAAACTTAGCAGGAATGGCAATTAACTGGATCTCCCTCAGTTCTAGATTAAGGACCCCTTTGAAATGCTACCAACTTCAGCCTTTCTTCAAAGAGCCTAAAGCAAGCCTTTTAGAGGGGGGGGGGAAATCAGATTTGACACAAAACTGAAGGCGGTCAATTGAAATCATTATCCTTGTTGTGGTCGTTATCACCATTCAGGTGGATCTTTAAAAATTCAAGGAGATGAAGACATGCTGTGCATACCATATACTTGGAAGTCTGTGCCTGCTGCGTATCCTTGTAGATCTCTTTGGATCAGTCTTGACTCTATACTGCTTATAGCTACGTGGACAAGCCCACATATTTTGCTTGGCAACATGTTTTTGGAAATGGTTTCTCCTGGCCTTTTTCTAGGGCTTGAGAAGGAATAACTGGCTCAAAATTAGCCAGGCGTGCTTCCTATAATCTAAGGCAGGGCTAGAAGTCGTGGTCTAAAATGTGTTTAACCACCACACCAAAGTAGAAAAAGGTCACTTTTTAAAACTGCAAGTTATTTTCATTAATTTTTTTTAAAAGGTAGCACAAAGTCCTTTCAAAAATGGAGTGTTGGAAGAAATGTCCATCTGGGTTCAGATCCAAGTGGGGAAAAAGACACCAGATTTACCGGAAGTTGCTTGGAAAGAAGGTTTATTGATGAACAGGCTCACATGGCTTAAGATCCTGGGCCGAAAAAGGACGGAGATGCTGAGAGTGCCTGGGTTTTATGCCCTCTGTTGGGCTTTGAATTTGAGCTTGTCTTCTGATTGGTTGTCATCATAGTCCCATGGGGCCATGTAGGGGTAACTTTGTAGGTTGTCTTTTGAGTCCCAGGCTTGATTGACTCTTGCTGGGTGATGATATAATGAAAGAGTTTTGGGCAATTTCTACTATGGCTCTGCCATAGTACAAAGATCTACAAAGGTAGATCTTTGTTATGTAGAATAGACTGGCCCAGGCCTTAATGGCCCATTGATAAAGGTGGGGGGGGCGGGGGCTGAGTTTCTGCCTCCCTTTTAGGGGAAATATTCTGCCCTTTTTAATATTTCCTAAAATATCTCATTTTCCTAGGAGAAGGGTGGGTGCTAACTTCCTACAGGAAATATGCACATCTTGGGCCTCATGTATATAACAGAATAACAGAGTTGGAAGGACCTTGGAAGTCTTCTACTCCAACCTTCTGCTCAAGCATGAAACCCTATATCGGTGCTAGTCAACCTGGTCCCTACCGCCCACTAGTGGGCGTTCCAGCTTTCATGGTGGGCGGTAGGGGTTTTGTCCGATACTGAAGCACTTTCCCTTTTTTTAATTTGATTGACTTTTTTAAAAAAAATTCATAGCATTATTTAAAAACATTTTCATTAGGTTTTCATAAAATTCCCCGTGACAATTTAAATTTCTGAAAATATACTATTTGTATCGCCCGCGCATAAGTTTAGTTCACGTTACATAAGTGAAACTAAACGACGCTATAGTGCGACCGCAAACAAAAGAGCCTCGTCCCAGAATAGCTCGCGCATTTCCCCCCACACCACCCAGCTGTAACAGACAAACAGAGCTGGTAGCTGCCCCCCCCCAACCAATCCACAATGCGCGAGAGGCATGCACAGACGATGATACATGGCGCATTACTGTGGAACCGATGGGCGGTTAGAAAATTTTACTACTAACAGAGATACAAAAGTGGGCGGTAGGTATAAAAAGATTGACTTCCCCTGCCCTATAACATTCCAGGCAAATGGCTGTCCCCTTTCTTCTTAAAAGCTTCCAGTGATGGAGCACCTACAACTTCTGGTGGCAAGCCGTTCCACTGATTCATTGTTCTCAGTATCAGGAAATGTATCCTTAGTTCTAGATTGGCTCTCTCTTTGATTAGTTGCCATCCATTGTTTCCTGTCCTGCCTTCAAGTGCTTTAGAGAATACTTTGACCCCCTTCTTATTTGTGGCAGCCCCTTAGATATTAAAACATGTTAGCAGGACATCCCTAGCCTTTCTTTTCATTAATATACAGAGCCCATAAACATTTCCAAACTGGGTGTCGGCAACCCTCGGCTCCGGAGCTGCATACGGATCTTTTGTCCCCCTGCTGGGCTCCCTATCTGCTGAACCCACCACTATCTGGCCCCACCCCTTCCAGTCACTCCTTGCCTGGCCTGAGAGAGAGAGAGAGAGAGAGAGAGAGAGAGAGAGAGAGAGAGAGAGAGAGAGAGAGAGAGAGAGAAACCTGTTTCCCACAGAAAACACCGGGAACCAGAAAACCTGGGTAGGCGTGGCCAGGTTGTGTGTCATGTGACTGGGTGGGAGTGAGTGACATCGAGTTGGCCACACCCACCCAGGTTTTATGGCTCCTGGTGTTTTCTCTTCTGTGGGAAATGGGTCCAAATGGCTCTTTGAGTGTTTAAGGTTGCAGACCCCTGTCTTAGACAATCTTGATTGATATAGAAAATCCAGATGGGTTTGGAGGTGGCTGGTGCTTGGGTAAAACACCTGCAGAAATTAGTGGGGCTAAACTAAATAAGAAGCTGGGAACAATTCCTGGCAATGACAAATAACTCTCATATTATTGCTAAGAAAATTAACTTAAGTGTCATCATGAAGTCTCCAGCAGCCAAATTTAATCAGGATACTTGATTTAAACCCGGGCTCTCCAACCTTGGTCCCTTTAAGACTTGTGGACTTCAACTCCCAGATTTCCTCAGCCAGCTTTACCCTTGATTTAAACAACCTTACTTTTTTTATTATTGGCTTCACAAACTGGCCCAGTCTGAATTTCCTTTATTCAACAGGAAATAAGATTGGGCTCATTTAAGATTAATTATGCTCTGTGCATAAGGCAGAGTATGTTAATGTTTCATGTGTTTTCTTAAAAAAAAATACAACAACAAAAACCAAAACCATGGTGTAGATTGTTAACTCTTATAACTTTTCTTCAAGTATGCTGAGGAGGGAAAAAAGCAGTTTGCTCTAGCTCAGGTATAAATTTAAAATAATATTGCCCTCTTTCATAAGGCAATAAAGTTAACAAATCTGAAAAACAATGCAATTTAATCAACTCATCAGTTATCAGCACGATCCCACAATCAATGCTGTCTGCGTTTCAGCTGTCGAATATGTCAAATATCAATGATTATACCGAAAATTGAATTAACAAAACAATCAAAAAAATTTATCTCGGGCAAAACAAAGCAAAACACATACAAGTACACATCTGCTTAATAATCAGTCCATATAAAAAACAGGCAGATAAATTTTTTAAAACATTTTTTTTAAAAAAAATTTCAGACACACAAACATCAAATACATATTTTCTGAATAGAGTATTGACCAAGTCAAAATTCATACAGCTTATTTTCTCCAGATTTAATAAATATATTCCAATTTCTGCCAATATTCTACTTTCCCCTTTTATCCCTTATTTATATTTTCATAGAATATATAATCAATATATATTCTATCAATATAACCATCCGCCGTAGCTTCCTTATCTTCGCCTATTTCAAATTATTCTCTTTATTTCTCCCTGTATCGTATGTTTTTCACAGTTTTTTTAATCTATTGAAACCCTTTACTTTAAACACAATCATTTAATTTTTCACAATTATTTCTTAGTATCAATTTTTTCCAAAGATGGACCAAATTTTATCAGAATAGAATAGAATAGAATAAGGGAGTAGCAGAGCAGAGAATAGAATAGAATAGAATAGAAAGAATAGAATAGAATAGAATAGAATAGAATAGAATAGAATAGAATAGAATAGAATAATTTTACCATTTTACCCCTTTTTGAGTAAACCTAACTTCCATTTCAAATTCATTCCAACTTTCCCCTTCAAATATATACGGTAAATATTTTATATACGGTAATTCAATTTTTAACAGTCCCAATATTAATACAATTCCTTTGCGCAGATGAAATCTTGTGAAAAGTTCAGCAGGAGAAAAACAATCACATTTATTTATTTTTAAACAGTCAAATAAGGAATAGATTTGTTAAAGGTTTGTATGATTTAGATTAATCGAAACCTGAGGCTGAGACTGCCCATCTCTCAGTGGTTGGGAATGTGAATATCAGAACCATCAATGAATGCAAAGCTTTAATGTATTCTGAAAGAAATGAAGTTTTTTCTGGTCCCACTTGGGACATTTTTTTGTCTCTTCTTCCATTGGGCTGAATGCGAGGGAATTGTTTTATTCTAACGTTAACGGTGAAATAAACAAATTTTGGGGGACACATTTATGAAACATTCAAATCAGAGGTGGCTTTCAGCAGGTTCTGACTAGTTCTGGAGAACCAGTAGCAGAAATTTTGAGAAGTTCGGAGAACCGATAGTAAAAATTCTGACTGCCCCTGCCCCCATCTATTCTCTGCCTCCCAAGTCCCAGCTGATCGGGAGGAAATGGAGATTTTGCAGTAACCTTCCCCTGGATTGGGGAGGGAATGGAGATTTTACAGTATCCTTGCCCTGCCACGCCCACCAAGCCACACCCACAGAACCGGTAGTAAAATTTTTTGAAACCCACCGCTGATTCAAATCTAAATCCAATCAGCTAACAATGAACTCCGAAGGTAAAATCTGAAGATCAAGAGATGTAAACAAAACACACAACTCCCAGGAACCGTATACTTGTAGGACTAAGGAATTCAATTTCCATTTGTATGTTCAGCTATTTCTTCAGATACTAAACATGACATCCAAAAGCCATTTCAATTAACAATTCATGAACTTTATTCACAAGAACAACCGTAAACATTGTCAATGGTTTTTTTTTCTCCTGGAAACATTAAAAGGTTTCATGCAAATTAATTGTGAGAATTCTCAGTAGGCCTCTACAAAATATTTTATTGCATTCTGTATAGCTTTGGAAGAAGAAATTATTTAGCGGCACGGCGCAGATTAGTTGCAAAGCGGCCTAATTGATTATTTGGAAAGTGAGGGCTGCATTCACAATTCCAGAGTTCGAAAAGCTCCATTACTAATCGCAAAAAGATAATTATTGGGAAGAACATGGGAAGAAAGATCCATCTGATTCAAGCCAGGAGAAAGACATTGGAAATATGGATGCTGATTGGAAAGATGGTCTATTGATGAAGCAGAATCACATAGGTTTGTGGTTCTGGGCAGCTGTCCCAAAATGGAGTTGAGAGTGGGGAGTTTTTTACTGGACTTACATAGGAATGACTGAGTCTGTCATTTGCACCTCTATAACTGCCTGGTTTGGTTCTGCAACCCAACAAGACAGACACAGACTTCAATGGATAGTTAGAACTGCAGAAAAAACAATGGCTACCAACCTGCCTTCCATTGAGGACTGCATACTGCATGAGTCAAAAAGAGGCCTGTGAAAATATTTACAGATCCCTCGCATCCTGGACATAAACTGTTTCAAGTCCTACCCTCAAAACGACGTTATAGAGCACTGCACACCAGAACAACGAGGCACAAGAACAGTTTTTCCCCGAACTCCATCACTCTGCTAAACAAATAATTTCCTCAACACTGTCAAACTATTTACTATATCTGCACTACTATTAACCTTCTCATCATTACCATCACCCATCTCCTCCCACTTATGACTGTAACTTTGTTGCTTGTATCCTTACGATTTATACTGATATTGTTTCCTGATTGCTTATTTGTAGCCTATGACTATCATTAAGTGTTGCAAGTGTTGTACCTTGATGAAGGTATCTTTTCTTTTATGTACACTGAGAGCATATGCACCGAGACAAATTCCTGGTGTGTCCAATCCCACTTGGCCAATAAAAATTCTATTCTATTCTATTCTATTCTATTCTATTCGATTCGATTCGATTCGATTCGATTCTATGTATTTGAGCTTCCTGTTCCTGTGCAAGAACATGTATTCTATTGGCTGTTGTCAGATTACTATGGATCATGTAGGGGGTCATAGCTGGCTCTATAGGCAAAAGAGGAAATGCAAATCCTAGGTGTTTGTCTGAGTTTTCAGGTTTGGTTGAAGTTTGGACTTGCTCTGAGATGATGCAATGAAGAGGCTTGTGCACTGAAAGGGTTTTGAGCAATTCCTATTGTGGCTTAATGGCTTTTGTCCTGGTGAATCTTGAATGAGGGCTAATCCTACCATTCTGCCTTTGTTCAAAATATCCTGCCTTGAATGGATTTCTGCCTGCAGTATTTGCTTTGCCTATGAATAGAGCTACCTAGATACATGTCTCCCTTTTTCTCTTTATCTCTTAAGTGCTAACGTCTGCTTTCGGCTATTAAGGAAAGTGGAGGGTTGCTATCTGCCTCTAAAAAAAAACCAAACACGTGTTGTGACCCAGGTTCCTGGACCCAGACTCCTGGACTCGGATGATTCAGAAAATGAGGGAGAAGACCTGGCAAGCCCTGTTTCTCTTGAGCCCTCTCCCTCCCTGGCACCCACTCAAAGGGAGGGGCCGGCACGGCCTGATTCTCCCGGGCCTTCTTCTGATTTGGCAACGCCCCAAGAACAGTTTTGGAGGGACGCAAGATTACGAAGGCTTGATCGACGTGCGCAGCAGCGGAAGAGTTGGGACAAAGCCAAGTCATAATTGTCATGCAGTGACATCTGCAGAGACTATAAATAGGAGGCGGGACTTCCTGGTTTTTTGTCTCGGACAAAGCAATGAATTTGGCGCGAGCTAACTATTTCATGGAGGGAAGAATATATTCGTGAGTAATTCTGGCCTTATCTATAATTTCCTCGTTATCTCCAGAAACTTGGCAGGCCCGTGGGTAGACGTGGCCAGGACATGTATCTATGTAAATAAAAGGGAAAAAAAAGGAAGGCCTCTGACGGACTCTTTGCTGGGAGTATTGGGGGAAGGGAAACAGAACAACACGTTTCTCCATTTCTCCCTTTGGGGAAGTATAATATTTTGCCTTTTTTAAAAACATTCCTCAAAATATTTCATTCTTCTAGGAAACTGGGTGCTGACTTTCTACAGAAATATATAATGACATTTTATATCTGTAACTGTGAGTACCCTGAGAAAGGTCTAGAACCAGTGGTGAGATTCAGCTGGTTTGGGCTGGTTCGGACGAACCGGTTGTTAAATTGCTCGATGTCTCCAACCCACCCCTTCCAGGAGTCCCCACATGCCCCATTTTGGCTCCCTGGTAAGTGCATAGATGCCTAATGGGGCATGGGGGGTTGTGGCATGCCCCCGTCCCATGGCCTGTTTTTGCTCCCAGGATGCTGCAGGGAGGCCTACCAGGCCCAAAACGGGGTGCGGAGGGGCAATTTCCCCCCACGGCCCATTTTTGCTCCCAGGAGGGTGCAGGGAGGCCTACCAGGCCCAAAACAGGGTGCGGAGGGGCAATGTCCCCCCACGGCCCATTTTTGTTCCCAGGGAAGTGCAGGAGGCTGAGTGCTGCCTGTCACACCCCCTTACCCCACCCACCATGGTCACGCCCACCCCAGCTGGTCATTAGGGCAGAGAACCAGTTATTAAATTATTTGAATCCCACCACTGTCTAGAACGCAAGTCTGGGGACCCCAGAGTACGATAGAGCCCATCACGATGGTTGATTTGATTGTTGTCACCAGAGACAGTGGAAGTTCTTTTTTACGGTTTCTAGATTCGATTTTTATTTTTTGTAAGCTGCCCAGTCAGTGGCCATATGAATTCTCTAAATCACTCAGGCTTGAAGCACTCCATAGACCTTTGGCTGCTGAGGGGCTGCTCATAGTAGGGCTTAGATTTCCCTTTTAGATAGAAGCCGGAGAAGGAGACATTGTTCCCATTTCAGAGAAACGCAATTGTGTTCCAAAATAGATTGCCCAGAAGGCCAGCTTCGCTTGAAATTTCTGCTTTAGTTCAGCCTCTTTTAAAACCTCCGGAACCTTTGCCATTTTGTTTGAAGCTCCTTTTAAGAACAATTCCCCGAACAGCAAAGGAAATAAGGTCAAAAACTCTATTATAAATGAGTACCTACAGCAGTTTCCAATTGTCTACGGGCTTATCTGGTATGTTGCTACAACTGGCCTTCACCTCAGAGAAAGCCCAATTACAACATTTTAAGTATTCACATTACCGCTTAGCCTCCCTGTGTTAAAAAGGTTTTCTCCTATGAAAAGGGGCTTTTCACTGTGTTAACATACTTCAAGGCTATTAAGCAGCTTTATGTGGCCTGAAGTGATTTCAGCCCACTTGTGTTCAGGTTGACATGGATTTGGTGATCCTACACAATTGCAGAAATGTAAAACGGATGCTGACTTCAGCATCTTCCAAGGGTGGGGTGGGGAAAATAACTGTATACTGCAAAAGTGAATATAATACTTTATCTGGAAGTTTCTTTCCTGTTAAAAGTTCCTGTCAGTTTATAGCAAGCCTTGCTAAATAGCTCAGGAAAGAAGGTGAGATAGATAGATGATAGATCAGGGGTGAAATGCTCCCAGTTCGGACCGGATCGTGCGATCCGGTAGTGATGGGGGCGGGTAGTTCGGAGAACCGGTAGCAAAAATCCCTGCACCCCACCCCCCACTGCCCATGCCTCGCTGTTCCTCTTCTCTGTCCCTGAAACTCTCGGTGATGATATAGCTGCAAACGGCCTTAAATGACTGCCGCGGCGCTTCAAAGGGCCGCACTACAGCTGATCAGTGCTGTAGGTAGCTAGTAGACCAGTGCCTCTAGTTTTAAAGAAGGTAGATTGGTGCCTCCCAAAAAAAAGGCAATTAGTAGACCGGTGCCTCTAGTTTTTGTTTGTTTGTTTGTTTGTTTTTATTTACATTTATATCCCGCTCTTCTCCGAAGACTCAGGGCGGCTTACACTATGTTAGCAATAGTTTTAAAGAAAATAGACCGGTGCGCTCCCAAAAAAAGGCAATTAGTAGACCGGTGCCTCTAATTTTAAAGAAGGTAGACCGGTGCGCTCCCAAAAAAAAGGCAATTAGTAGACCGATGCCTCTATTTTTAAACAAGGTAGACCGGTGCACTCCCAAGTTTTGTATACTTTATTATTTTTATTATTTATTATTATTGGTCATGCCCATTCAGTCACCTGACCACCAAGCCATGCCTACCAGGTCACTTGACCACCAAGCCATACCTACCAATTAAGCCACGCCCACAGAACCAGTAGGGGAAATTTTTAGATTTCACCCCTGTGATAGATAGATAGATGATAGATAGATAGATAGATAGATAGATAGATAGATAGATAGATAGATAGATAGATAGATAGATGGTGATCACTTACTTTCATTACCAGTTCGCAAATGTGAGCACGCACATGTGCCATGCATGGGCCCGGCCTTCAGCGCATGTGCTTTTTTCACAACCAAAATTCAATAATGCACATTTTTTTGCCTTTTTCCAATATCTTTTCTTAAACTGTACACTTAAGTGACCATCAACGTATACAGTAGAACAAACTCCAATTTAATAGAAATAAAGGCAGCGTTAGATTTCCAAAGAAACAAAACATTCAAAGCTTTCTTTACAAAAAAGAAAGATAAACGTACAATGCTTTCTTCTTTTTCTTGTAAAATGGAGAAAAATAGCATAAACGGTGTCTTCTGATGTATAATACTTTAAATTTAACTTAGAAACTTCCTACACTTTCTGATCCTTTATTCCTTTAAAAAATATTAGATAGATAATAGATAGAAGATGCCGGATAGATAGATAGATAGATAGATAGATAGATAGATAGATAGATAGATAGATAGATAGATAGATAGATAGATAGATAGATAGATAGATAGATAGATAGATAGATAGATAGATAGATAGAGATAGATGATGGATGATGGATGATAAATGATAGATAAGTGTGTGTGTGTGTGTGAGAGAGAGAGAAATCCTCTTCCAATAAAGAAAAATATTTGTAGCTCAACTTTGAATTGTTGTTTTCTTGGTGCTCTCTGACCTTTGTTATTTTCTTGAAGATTCTTGAAGATGTTTCATTGCCCAACTTGTATATTGCAGGATAATTCTGCCGACTGCCAGGAGTTCAATCTAGACTGTCTCAAGGTTGACTCAGCCTTCCACCCTTCCAAGTTCAGTAAATTGAGAACCCAGATTGTTGGGGGCAAGATGCTGAGACTCTCTAAACCGCTTAGAGAGGGCTGTTAAGCCCTCTGAAGCGGTATGTAAGTGCTATTGCTATTTCTAATGTTGAACATTCCTGTTGTGGTCTGCCAGCAGCCTGCAGATTTGGCAGCAGATTCGGACAGTGAGGAGGCTGGGGAGAACTATGGGCCAGTCCTGGAGTCAAGGGAAGGCCTGGATGAGGGCTCTGTGTCAGAGGCAGAGATGGGGCCAGGGCCATCTGGGAGCGATGCGTGGATTCCAGAGCCTCCAGAGGCAGACAGCAGAGAGGCAGAGGAACAGGAGGAGCCTGTTCCTAGTGCACACATGCAAATAGCTGCCAGAAGGCAAGAGCAGCTGAAGCAAAAAGGATGACTCAGGAGTAAGGCCAGAAGATGATTGGCCCCTCCCATAAGGCTTAAAAGAGCAGCAATGAATCGTTGGGTTCTTTGTAGAAAAGCAACATTGATTCCATTGCTTCTTGTCAGCATCTCTTAAACTTTGTGGGGGTTTTGCCAAGAAAAGCCTTTGGCAGGCTGCCAAAGACAACAAAGGTTGGTGATAAGGCCGAAGGACTGTTTATGAAGAATTCATTTTGAACTAAGCTGAGAATGAATTAATTCTCAGCTGTTCTAATAAAATAAGTTTGTTCAGGACTGAATTGTGTTTGGTAATTACTACTTGGGCCTCGGTCACAACAATTCCCTCTAACACTGACAGGGCAAGCCACTTGTATATAAACAAAGAGCAAAAACAAAGGTGTTCTGTTCCCCCACCTCATATAGGAAGACACACGAGCAAACGATGTCTACCAGTAATTTATTTTTACAAGCTGACCTGAATCCTTTTAGCAGTTAAAAATTCTGGCAGCTACTCTCCAAATGCCTGCCAAGTTTATTATCACCTCTAGAAACAGAGTCAGCATATCTGTAGTTCGTTGCTGGGGCAACCAAGAGTTCAAAGAGTAGTCAGAAGCAATTCACAAAGTCCAAGCCTTAATTCCGAAAAATATCCCATCCGAAGCTCACGATATGCAGTTTTTGTCCGTCACAGAGCCTGCAGAGCAACCCCACCAACTTTTATCCCCTGTTGGGCATGGCTCAGTGACTCAGCAATCTCTGGCCCTTCCGCACCTCTTCCTTTGCTGCGCACGCCTCTCCCTCCGACGCTACCTGGGATCAATCCAAGATTGATCTTCATCACTCCCTATTAGTGGGTGCTCCGACATGCCTTCCTCCTAGCCTTCAGCTGGAACCTGAGGCGTTGCCAGAAAGGAGGGTCCTGGAGAGGGAGGCCTTGTCAGCTCCTCCCCATCACTTTCAGAGTCATCTTCCTCTGTGAGGACAGGCTCGAGAGCTGGAGTCACAACAAAAGGCCTTATAGCACTGCTGATATTACCCGCAAAAAAGCCAACCAAGTTCAGAGAGCATAAAGGACTCCACAGTATGTGCTTCATTATATTCCTTTTTTTTTTCATTGTAAGCAGAGATAGACTGAGAGATATGGTGTGTTGGTGTGTTGAATGGTGTGTTTTCCTGAATGGATTTAACAGTGAAACAGAAAGGCTGCTTTGGGTGTGAGAGAGGAACCTTCCATTGTTCTCATCAAAAATTGCAAGACTAAAAAACACCCAATCCCTCCCCCACACACACAAAAAAGGTGGGTCCTGAATATTGTGTGCTAACCATGGTACATGTGATTGAAAGGAGAATTTTGATTCAGGGAACTTGGGGGAAAATATAATTCACAGACATCATCAGTAACAGTGGCAGCATAACTATTTGATACTCAGGAAAAAAAAAAAATAAAGAGCAAAGAATTGTTGCCAATTTATATAAATAATAATACTGTGTTTCCCAGAAAATAAGACCGGGTCTTATATTAATTTTTGTTCCAAAAGATGCATCAGGGCTTATTTTCTGGTTAGGTCTTATTTTAGGGGAAAACAGTACTAAATGCAGCCATCTTCGTCAACTTCCGGACCTCCGAACCTTCCGTCGCGAGCTCAAGACACATTTATTCATCTGTGCAGGACTGGCTTAGATTTTAAATTTATAGGGGTTTTAAATTGGTTTTAATACTTATATTTATATTTTTAATAATTAGGCATTAGAATAAGTTTTTTAATGATTATCTTAATTTTGTATATAAATGTTTTATGTGCCTGTGAACTGCCCTAAGTCCTTCGGGAGATAGGGCGGTATATAAATATGAATAATAAATAAATAAATAAATAAATCTGGCTGACAATCTTAACTGGGGCTTATTTTGGGGGTAGGGCTTATATTACGAGCACCCTAAAAAATCATGCTAGGACTTATTTTCCATTTGGGTCTTATTTTCGGGGAAACAGGGTAATAAAATATAGAAAACAAGATGCAGTAAGGAAAAAAAAACCTTGATAAACCGCCAAGATAAATTGGATCAGATCAGTGGTGGGATTCAAATAATTTAACAACCGGTTCTCTGCCCTAATGACCAGCTGGGTAGGTGTGGCTCGGTGGTCATGTGACCATGTGGGTGTGGCCAACTCAATGTCGCTCACGCTGATGGGCGCTTCACATTACTGTTGCAATGTAATAAGGGTTAACCAGAGAGGCAGTTTCTGTAAGCAGGGCAATAAAAATTAAGCTGGAAACACCAGAATGTTTCCTTCCTGCCTTCCGTACAGGATTAGCCCTGTAAAGTGGAAAAAAACAAAATAAGATTTCTTCCAACAACCGGTTCTCTGAACTGCTTAGAAAGTTAACAACCGGTTCTCCCGAATAGGTGCGAACTGGCTGAATCCCACCACTGGATCAGATTCTATATAAAGCATCACACACATGCGCACACATCCATGTGCGTGTGCGCACACACAAAACTTCATGTAGTCAATTGTCCTTATTTTGAAAACGAGCATGCTATGGATAAATGTTTTCAGGTGGTATTTCAACTGGAATAGAGCGATTTTTTTAAAAAACAGCTGCTTTGAACATTTGCAAAGTGTAAAACCCTTCAGAGATCAAAAACTATGGCAGTAAATTGCTTTGGTTTTGTTTTTTTTTGTTTCCAGTGATTTCAAACAAGGTACGATTTTGCAATGCACAATTTCACTTGAATATGCAAGGGAAAATTATATTTCATGATTTGCTATCGAGAGTCATAAAAATGCATAATGAATTCAATTAAATATGTCTCACAGCCAAGCAGCAGCGGATAGAAACCCATCTCTGTCGTTCTCCCCCTTGAAACATTTGAATAAATTTTATGACCTGGAATTTGCTACCGCGTTAGAGAAAGGGTGGATACAAAAAGTAGAATTGCAGAACTGAAACTTTACAACTATTTCCTTATCAATAAATTAGCCAGTTTTAATTTAAACATAAAAGTTTTTAGTTTTTAAACTTTCTCTCCATCTATCATCCATCACAGTGATGGCTAACATTTTTGCCGTCACGTGCCAAAAGCCTGGGGGTGTGGGGAAGGTCGCGCACATGTGTGCCCCCATTCAGAATTCAATGTTCCCTGTCCCCTGTGCATGTGTGCACTCCCCCCTGAACTCCCCCCCCCCGCTTTTGGCACACAATGGCCCGGTGGGCCCGGTAGGCCTGTTTTTCGTCCACCCCAGAGGCTTTCTTGGAGCCTGGGGAGGACAAAAATGGCCTTCCCCACCACCCTGAAGGCCCTCCAGAAGCCAGAAATGGCCCGTTTCCCGACTTCCAATGGGCCCAGAAGGCCCAAAAATTAGCTGGCCAGCACATGCATGGATGCTGTAGCTGAGCTAGGGCAACACTCGAGTGCCCACAGATATCTATCTATCTATCTATCTATCTATCTATCTATCTATCTATCTATCTATCTATCTATCTATTTATCTATGTATCTATCGATCTATCGATCTATCGATCTATCGTTGTGGTCCACCAGCAGCCTGCAGAGCTGGCAGCAAAGTCAGACAGTGAGGAGCTTGGGGAGGAACATGGGCCAGACTTGGAGTCTGGGGAAGGCTCGGACAAGGGCACTGCATCGGAGGCAGAAAAAGGGCCATCTGGAAGGTAAGTGCTGCCTCCAGAGCCTCCAGAGTTGGACCTCAGCGAGGCAGACGAACAGGGGGAACCTGTTCCTAGTGCACGCATGCGCAGAGCTGCCAGAAGGCAAGAACAATTAAAACAAAAGGGACAACTTGGGAGTAAGGCTTGGAGATGCTTGGCCCCTCCCATAAGACTTGAAAGAGGAGCAAAGGCCTTTGCAGGAAGCAATGCTGTTAATTCTGCTCAGTTTAAAGTCTGAAGCTCTGTTTGATTCTGGACTCCATGTGGCTTTGTCAGTTAGGTCTTTGGTGGCGTATCAAGAGAGATAAAGGTGGGTGATTACCAGCCTTAATCCCAAAGGATTCTTTGCAACTATTTGGGACTGATCTATGAATGAACAGAATTCACAGCTGTTGCAATAAAAGAGGTTTTGGGACTACTCGTGTGTTTTACTGATTCAGGAAGCCTAAGTCAGAACATCTTTCTTTTTCTTTCTTTCTTTCTATCTATCCATCCATCCATCCATCCATCCATCCATCCATCCATCCATCCATCCATCCATCTATCTATCTATCTATCTATCTATCTATCTATCTATCTATCTATCATCTTCTATCTATTATCTATCTAATATTTTTAAAGGAATAAAGGATCAGAAAGTGTGGGGGGTTTCTAAGTTAAATTTACAGTATTATACGTCGGAAGACACCATTTATGATATTTTTCTCCATTTTACCAGAAAAAGAAGAAAGCATTGTACGTTTATCTTTCTTTTTTGTAAAGAAAGCTTTGAATGTTTTGTTTCTTTGGAAACTTAACGCTGCCTTTATTTCTATGAAATTGGAGTTTGTTCTACTGTATACATTGATGGTCACTAAAGTGTACCGTATAAGCAAAAATATTGGAAAAAGGCAAAAATTTTATTTTTATTGTAGTTATTTGTCACAACAGTATATATAAGCATAAGCATGAAATAACTATATGATATATAAGCATATATATAAGCATAAGTATGTAATAACTATATTAATTGGATATAATGAAAGGGAACATTAGGACAGGAACGGTAGGCACGCTTGTGCTCTTTTTTTTTGGCTATTTTTTTATTTTTTTTACAAGCATAATAAAAAAGAATCATTGTGAACAAATTATTGGTCAGGTACATCTTTAAACATATCAAGTTTCACCTAAGTTATAATCTAATACAATGTATTTTCCTTCTTCTTCTTTAAGTTCAATTATTTATTTGCACACAAACTAATTATAGAAGTAAATCAAATTCAACCCATTCAGGAAGATATTTAAATGAAGTCTAGTCCTCGTGATCAATTCCCTTCAACATCATTAATAAATTCCATTAACATTTTAAAATTTCACCACTCTCAGCTTTTTATCTACATTACTAATCAGAGGTCATCCTATCTAAAATCTCTTTCTTAAAAATGCCCAGAGATCACATAGACAATTTCATTCTTCCCTTCATCTTCCTCTGTCTCTAAATTAATAACATACATTTAAAGTTTTCCATCTAATCCATTTTAATATCAAACAGAAAATTTAACATTTCCAAGAGTAATTACTAATTATTTCCCCCAATTATTCCCCCAAATATTAACTATTTCCTTGGAAGTTTTATCAGATCCTTTCATTACCTTACTTATTTGTAAGAAGAAGAAAAAAGAAAAAAAATTCTTCAATATAATAACACTCATTTCCCTCTTATCTCAATTTATTCTAGTATTTTTCCCTCCATTTCCCAAAACCTCAATTATTTTTATCATAGTTATAACTCATATTTTAATATAGATATTAACATTTTCTAAAATAATTTTTTTAACATAACTCTAAAAGCAGCCATTAGTTCCTTTCAAAAAAAAATGTTGTGTGACTACATCAGCAGCACCTTCTCCATGGGAATAGTCCACTATTCCATTCTTACTTTCTTTCTTTGCCTCTGAGTTCTTCTTAAGTAAGGAATTCTTTGCTTAAATCAATAATCCAAAGACACACCATCTAGAAATCTCTTCTAAAACTGTTGTGTGGTCCCAACGACATCAATTCTCATGGGAATAGTCACAAGAAAGCTATTTGACCCTTGCTATTTTCCTCTGCCTCTAATTATAAAGGCAGCCATAAGTTCCTTTCAAAGAAATGTTGTGTGCCCACACCCACAGAACTTTCTCCATGGGGAATAGTCTGCTATTCCATTCTTACATACTTTCTTTGCCTCTGGATTCTTGTTTAAATAGGGAATTCAATTTCTATAGTTCAAAGACACGCCATCTGAAACTCTCTTCTAAAGCTGTTATGTAGTCACAGCAACACCAATCCTCTGGCTATCTTCTTCTGCATCTAGATGTCTCCTTTTGAAACAGTTACAGCTCACAAATAATAAGTAGCCATTTTGGTGAAGTTCGTTTGTTCTCAAATGCGTTGGTACGTGGAGGTCAATTTTCCAAAATTTTCCTTACTTGTATTTATTTATCTTCCAGATTCTTATGTCCTATTAATATCTTTAACATTTCATAAATTTAAAACAGAGGGATTTGAGATATTCACATAAAAAACAGTTCAATAGTTTCTTTTACTTTTTTCTCCTATTTCTTTAGTTTCCAATATAATCCATTAAGACTTCCAAGAATCTCCAAACCATTATTTAGTTGGAAAAGATTTGTTTTCCTTTTCTTTATTTAAATGAGGCTTTGCTTCCATTCAAGCCCTATCTTCTCTCTTTCACTTCCCAAATGTGTATTCTCCAAATTGACTTTCACTTTCACTTGTTATTCAATTAGCCGCCAATCTACAAGTTCTCCCCAAGGCTTGTGCCTATTTTAAATTCTTATTCTTATTTTTTTCGTGAGATCATCACTCACCCGACTTCAACAATTTGTTTCTTGATGTTTCTCCCTCCTGCCCGCTCTTGTGGCCACGGCAGCTTTGGTGCAGCTGCCATGATGGACTATGGCGCTGCATTCCTCCTCGCTGGGTCGGGGGAAAAGATCCGGAGCTACGGGGAGTTTGCCATCTCCCCGTTCACTCTGGCAGCTCCCCCACTCTTCACTGCCACTTCGAGGCAGCTATGGTCCAATCCAAAGTTTGGACGGCCCCCCTAAGTGGGGGGATATCGGTGCAAACCTCGGAGACATCGGGATTTGTTACCGCCTCACCTGCGGCGGTGGCCACGCCCCCCGGCATGCTTGTGCTCTTATGCACACCCCTTACAGACCTCTTAGGAATGGGGTGAGGTCAATAGTAGACAGTTTTTGGTTAAAGCTTTGGATTTTGGGAAGAGATCACAGAATCTGGTAGTGTATTGCAAGTATTAACAACTCTGTTACTGAAGTCATATTTTCCGCAATCAAAATTGAAGTGGTTAACATTAAGCTTAAATCTATTGCGTGCTCGTGTATTGTTGCAATTAAAGCTGAAGTAGTCTTCAACAGGAAGGACATTGTAGTAGATGATTCTATGAGTTAAACTCAGGTCATGTCGAAGGTGACGGAGTTATAATTGTGCATTATTGAGTTTTGTTTGTGGGGGAAAAAAACCCAAACAAAGTTAAAATTTACAATAAGAGACAACATGGGAACAATTCATAAGAATTACAAATTAATTGGTTCTCAATTTATGAAATATGAATCAGGTATAGATTCTGTAAATGTAAATATCCTTAGAGTATGTGGAAGGCTTTTAAAGTTGAATAAACTTTTTTTTTTAAAGTGAAGCTCACAGAAGAAATTCAGCTGTGTAAAGCATATTTCATACTACTGAAAAATAAATTAACATCCAGAAAGAACTGTAGGCGGATCGGATTCCTACCCCTTCATATAAATTTGTAGAAATTGCATAGTAATATCTCGAATACGCTGAATAGACAACAAATTGGAATAATCTATTAAGAATAATTGGAATGTGCTGCCACTTCATTGTAGAATCAGAATTTTATTTTATTCCTATTAAATACAGGACAAGAATTATTCTTTTTTTAAAAAAAAATAGCCTGTTTGGTAAAAATGAATAATAAGAGAAAGAAAAAAATACCTATGAATCTCTAGGGAAGAATAAGTGTAGCAAAATATAATATGGCTTCAGAATTGACATATATACTTTGAGAGTGTTTTCTGTGTTTGTTTGTTTATTTCTTTATTTATTTATTTATTTATTTATTTATTTATTTATTTATTTATTTATTTATTTATTTATTTATTTATTGAGTACTTATTAGATTATATATATATAATCTAGGCATGACTTAAATACATAAAATAGTATTTAACTATTTTACTATAAACATATAGGCATGACTTAAATACATAAAATGCATACAATTAAAGGGAACATTAGGACAGGGACGGTAGGCACGCTGGTACTCTTATGCAGGCCCCTTACAGACTTCTTAGGAATGGGGTGAGGTCAACAGTAGACAGTCTTAGGTTAAAATTTTGGGGGTTTGGGGATGAAATCAAAGAGTCTGGTAGTGCATTCCAGGCATTGACCATTCTGTTGTTGAAGTCGTATTTTCTGCAATCGAGTTTGGTGCGGTTTACTTTAAGTTTGTATTTATTGTATGCTCGTGTATTGTTGTGGTTGAAGCTGAAATAGTCATTGACAGGGAGGACATTGTAGCAGATGATTTTATGAGCTATGCTCAGGTCATACTGAAGGCAGCGTAGTTATAAATTTTCTAAACCCAGAATTTCAAGTCTGGTGACATAAGGTATTTTGTTGTATTCAGAGGAGTGGAGAACTCTTCTTGTGAAATATTTCTGGACACACTCAATTGTATTAATGTCCGATATGCAGTGTGGGTTCCAGACAGATGAGCTGTATTCGAGAATTGGTCTAGCAAATGTTTTGTATGCTCTGGTTAGTAGTGTAATCTTACCAGAGAAGAAGCTACACAAGATACAAGAAGATACACAAAATACCTTATACCAACAGGCTTGAAATCCTGGGATTAGAAAATTTACAACTCCGTTGACTTCGACATGACCTGTGTTTAACACACAAAATCATCTATTGCAATATCCTTCCTATAAAAGACTACTTCAGCTTCAATCGCAATATTACAAGAGCAAAAAATAGATTCAAGCTAAATGTCAACCGCTTCAAACTTGATTGCAGAAAATATGACTTCTGTAACAGAGTTGTAAATGCTTGGAACTCTTTACCTGACTCCATAGTCTCTACTCAAAATCCCAAAATCTTCAACCAAAAACTGTCTACTATTGACCTCACCCCATTCCTAAAAGGACTATAAGGGGCGTGCATAAGAGCATAAAAGTGCCTACTGTTCCTGTCCTATTGTTCCCTTCATTATATCAAATTAATATAGTTGATGCATATTTTTTTATATATATATATATATATATATATATATATATATATATATATATATATATATATATATATATATATATATAAACATATATATATATATATATATATATATATATATATATATATATATATATATATATATATATATATATATATATATATATATATAGGTCTTTGGTTGTTCGGGTTTTCTCCGTGCAATTGCTCCCAGAAGCACCTTGAAGCCTGAAGATGACGAATGAGACTTCGTGAAATGTCGCCAAGACACTTCCAATTTTACGCGGGACCCAAATAACCAAAGACCTACACACAAACACCGCGAAAACCTCAGAAAACAAATATATATATATATATATATATGTTTTCTGTGGTTTTCACGGGTGTTTGTATATAGGTCTTTGGTTGTTCGGGTTTTCTCCGTGTAATAAGTGTCTTCGACAATCTCATTCGTCATCTTCAGGCTTCAGCTTCGCTGATTTCCCAGCAACGGCTGAAGCCTGAAGATGACGAATGAGACTTCACGAAATGTCGCCAAGACACTTCCAATTTTACACGGAGAAAACCCGAATAACCAAAGACCTATATATATATATATATATATATATATATATATATATATATATATATATATATATATTAGGTTTTCTCCCGTAAAATTGGAAGTGTCTTGGCGGCGACGAAGTCTCATTCGTCATCTTCAGGCTTCAAGCTTCTGGGAGCAATGTGATTGCAGCTGTTTCTTCCTTTTAACTGCTAGTGGGGTTTGAACTGATTGGGTGGGAGCTTGGCTGTGCTCTGATTGGATGTGGGTTTTGTGCTCTGATTGGCTGGGGTGTGTCCTGTTTGGGTGGGGGCTTGGTTGTGCTCAAATTAGTCTGAGTTGCAGGGGATCTGAGCTGGTGAGCTGCACTGCTGCACCAGCTCAGATCCCCTGCAACTCAGACAATTTGAGCACAACCAAGCCCCCACCCAAACAGGACACACCCCAGCCAATCAGAGCACAAAACCCACATCCAATCAGAGCACAGCCAAGCTCCCACCCAATCAGTTCAAACCCCACTAGCAGTTAAAAGGAAGAAACAGCTGCAATCACACATTGCCTGAAGATGACGAATGAGACTTCGAGACACTTCCAATTTTACAAGACCTACATACATATATATATATATTTATATATATATATATATATATATATATATATATATATATATATTCTTCAAGATATGTCGTTTTATTTATAACAATGTTTGTGTATACTGTTGTGACAAAAAGAAATAAAAAAAAAAGATTAGGTTTACAACTATTAATGCCTTTTTGGTGATGTTGTTACAGTGGGCTTTGGCACTTAGATTATTTGATATGAGTACTCCAAGGTCCTTGACAGAGTGAGGGTCATCTACAAGGTCAGTTAGCTTGTATTTTGTGTTCTCATTCCTTTTGCCAGTGTGTTAAGTCAGAGCATTTGTTGGTTGAGATTTCACTTAGATACTTTGAACAAATTAGTAGTTAATTTGTTATGCACTAGACAAACACCAAGGATCCCATTTTTAAAGCCATAGCTTTCCTATAATACTGGATATTTTAATTTACCAGGTTTTAAACTATACCATTGGGCCTCCTTGTATACTTCAATAAAACAAAAAATATATTGAATATGTACCTTTGTGGGTTCAACTGGAGAGTTATTATCTGGCAGCTTTGATATCTTGGCAAATACTTGGTTCCAGCTACAAATTCAATAATATGTCCCATACTTGAGGCAGTTAGATATATTTAGATATTGTTGAATAAAGAACTAAAATCTGATGTCAATTCCTATGAGAAACTCATCTGTTGCAGTATAGTGTATCTCATTTTGTAAGACTGTAGGAAACTTATTTACGAAAAGAATCAGTTGAAAAATAGGATAGTTAAGCTGAATCAATAAATCATTAATCTTAATTTTAAAAACTTGAAAGATTACGCCAGGAATAATTTGCCTAAAATAGTTGAATGGTGATATATTCACTTAAACTCTGCATTACAGGTAGTCCTGGACTTCATTTAGTGACCGTTGAAAGTAACAACAGCACTGAAAAAAAGTGACTTATGACCGTTTTTCACAGTTACGACATCTCCGTAATCATGTGATCAAAATTCAGATGCTTGGCTACCAATTCATATTTATGACCTTTGCTGTGTCCAAGGTCCCGTGATCCCCTTTTATGACCTGTTAAGCAAAATCCATGGGGATTCACTTAACAACTGTGTTACTGTCTTATCAACTGCAGTGATTCACTTAACAACCGAGGCAAGAAAGGTCGTAAAATGGGACAAAACTCACTGAACAAATGTCTCACTTAACAAACAGAAATTTTGAGACTAGCTTGAGTCCAAACAAACAGGAAGTCCTACTGGAGTAGAACAGGAAGTCATCAGATGATGCATCATTCACTGATTAGATTTAAGATTAGCTCAGTGAATCATGAGGAGGAGGAGAGGAGGAGGAGGAAAAAAGGGGAAAGGAGATTGTCCTTCATCCATATTATAGTATGCCAATATTATAGAAGGAGAAGGAGAAGGAAGGAGAAGGAGAAGGAGAAGGGAAGGGAAGGGAAGAAGAAGGAGAGGGAGAAGGAGAAGGAGAAGGAGAAGGGAAGGGAAGGAGAAGGAGAGGGAGAAGGAGAAGGAGAAGGAGAGGAGAAAGAGAAGGAGAAGGAGAAGGAGAAGGAGAAGTCCATTCAATTGTGTCAATTGATTCTATGATTCTATGGACCAATTCCTCTCCACATTTTGCAACTTCTTTCTCTTGCTTTTGGTTGTAACTGTTGTTGGCTTTGATAGAAAATAGAATAGAATGAGATAGGATAGGATGGGATGGGATGGGATGGGATGGGATGGGATGGGATAGAACAGAACAAAGAATGAAAGAATAGAAATAGAATAGGAATAGGAATAGGAATAGGAATAGGAATAGGAATAGAATAGGATAGGATAGAACAGAACAGAACAGAACAGAACAGAACAGAACAGAACAGAACAGAATAGAATAGAATAGATTAGAATAGAATTCTTTTATTGGCCAAATGTGATTGGACACACAAGGAATTTGTCTTTGGTGCATATGCTGTCAGTGTACATAAGGAAAATAAAATACATTCATCAAGAATAAAAAGATCCAACACCTAGTGATAGTCAAGGTTACTAATAAGCTATCAAATCGTACTAGGGAACAAGTAACATAACATATAACATAACATCAGAGTTGGAAGGGACCTTGGAGGCCTTCTAGTCCAACCCCCTGCTCAGGCAGGAAACCCTACACCATCTCAGTCAGATGGTTATCCAACATTTTCTTAAAAATTTCCAGTGTTGGAGCATTCACAACTTCTGCAGGCAAGTCGTTCCACTGATTAATTGTTCTAACTGTCAGGAAATTTCTCCTTAGTTCTAAGTTGCTTCTTTCCTTGATCAGTTTCCACCCATTGCTTCTTGTTCTACCCTCAGGTGCTCTGGAGAACAGCCCAACTCCCACTTCTCTGTGGCAGCCCCTGAGATATTGGAACACTGCTATCATGTCTCCCCTAGTCCTTCTTTTTGTTAAACTAGACATACCCAGTTCCTGCAACCGTTCTTCATATGTTTTATCCTCCAGATCCCTAATCATCTTTGTTGCTCTTCTCAGCACTCTTCCTAGAGTCTCAACATCTTTTTACATCGTGGCGACCAAAACTGGATGCAATATTCCAAGTGTGGCCTTACCAAGGCATTATAAAGTGGTACTAGCACTTCACGTGATCTTGATTCTATCCTCTGTTTATGCAGCCCAGAACTGTGTTGGCTTTTTAACAGCTGCTGCACACTGCTGGCTCATATCTAGATGGTTATCCACTAGGACTCCAAGATCCCTCTCACAGGTACTACTATTGAGCAAGGTACCACATATACGGTACTGGTGCATTTTGTTTTTGGCCTAAATGTAGAACCTTACTTTTTCACTGTTGAATTTCATTTTGTTAGATAGCGCCCAATGTTCAAGTCTGTCAAGATCTTTCTGTAACTTGAGCCTATCTTCTGGAGTGTTGGCTATTCCTGCCAGCTTGGTGTCATCTGCAAATTTGATGAGTTCCCCATCTATCCCTCGTCCAAGTCATTGATGAAGATGTTGAAGAGTACTGGGCCTAAAACAGAGCCTTGGGGTACTCCACTGCATACTTCCTCCATGTGGATGTAGTTCCGTTGAGGACTACACGTTGAGTGCGGTTGGTCAGCCAGTTACGAATCCATCTGGTGGTGGTGCTGTCTAACCCACATTTTCTACTTTATCTAGTAGTAGGTTATGGTCTACTTTATCAAATGCTTTACTGAAGTCCAAGTAAATTATATCAACAGCATTCCTCTGGTCTACTAATTTTGTCATTTTGTCAAAGAATGCGATAAGATTAGTCTGGCATGATCTGTTTTGACAAACCCATGTTGGCTTTTGGTTATTACTTTGTTTGCTTCTAGGTGTTCGGTGATTCGTTGCTTGATTATCTTTTCCAGAATCTTCCCGGTATTGAGGTCAGACTGATAGGTCTGTAGTTTCCTGGATCTGTTTTTTCCTTTTTGAAGATGGGAACTACATCAGCTCTTTTCCAGTCCTCTGGCAGCTCCCTGTGCTCCAGGATCTTTGAAAGATATAGTTCAGTGGTTCTGAGATCACGTCTGCCAGTTCCTTCAGAACCTTGGGGTGTAATCCATCCGGTCCTGGTGATTTGAACTCGTCTAGGGTAGACAGGTGTTCACTTACCATTTTCTTCCCTATTTTAACTTGTGTTTCTAATCTGTTTTTGTAGTGCTGTTTTGATAGGTTGGATTGTTTTTTCCTTTTGTGTAAAGACAGATGCAAAATATGAGTTAAGTAGATCTGCTTTCTCCCTGTTGCTTGTCATCTTCTTGCCACTTTCTCCCAGCAATGGGCCAATTGTTTCCTTGACTTTTTTCTTGTTTTTAACATGTTGGAAGAAGCTTTTTTTATTATTTTTTACTTTTGTCGCTAGCCTTTGTTCATTGTGAGCCTTAGCTTTCCTCACTTCATCTTTACAGGCTCGGGCTATTTGCTGATATTCTGCCTTAGTTATTTGCCCCTCTTTCCACTTTTTATATTTGTCCTTAAAAAAACAATATAAATCGAAAGATACAAGCAACATGGTTATAGTAATAAGTGGAAAGAGATTGATACTAGTAAGGAAGAGAAGAAGAATAGTAATAGAGTCTTAGTAAGTTATTTGACAGTGTTGTGGGAATTAGTTGTTAAGCAGAATGACGGCATTCGGGGGAAAAACCTGTCCTTGTGTCTAATCAAGTTGTAATTTCTAGTGGCCTCATTTCCTTTTACCACTGACCATCTGGAGCATAACTATCGTTGAGTTTGATTGCATGACATGACTGAAATAAATAAGGTGGAATTTTGTAGGTTTTTTTGCCTTCCAACGATATGTCTTGTTTTATGCCACTCCAGTGCTATTCAGTAGTCCGTAGTTAGCTTAATGGCTCCTCAACTGTATGGGCTTCCCTTAATTTACTTCATCCTCTATTCAAGCCACACCACGAATGATCACGTAGTAATCAAAGCTTACATTGTAAATCCTTGCTCTTATACAAGGGAAATTAAAGAACAGCCTATAGATCTGTCCATTTATTTCTACACCAAGATATTTTCTCCAGATTCATCTTACATTTCTGTCCAGTCCAAATGAAGGGGAAACACAAGAGGAGAATTGCAATTTTGGCTGATTGTCACAAGAATAGGTCTACAAATGAGAACTGAAAGGTGGTTTTTTTAAAATCACTCTTCTAAAAGAACATACGTGCTAGTCGTTGCCGACTCTAGGGGGCGGTGCTCATCTCCGTTTCCAAAGCCGAAGAGCCAGCGCTGTCTGAAGATGTCTCCGTGGTCATGTGGCCGGCATGACTCAACGCCAAAGGCGCACGGAACGCTGTTACCTTCCCTATTTTTTCTACTTGCATTTTTACGTGCTTTTGAAACTGCTAGGCTGGCAGAAGTTGGGACTAGTAATGGGAGCTCACCCCATTACACGGCAGCATTAGGGATTCGAACCGCCGAACTGCCAACCTTTCGATCGACAAGCTCAACGTCCTAGCCCCTGAGCCACCGTGTCCCTACTAATCACTCTTCTAACTCACTTTAATTTATTTTTATTCTTTGAATCGTCACCAATTGCTTGTTGCTATATTACACAAACTTGGGCATTCTTGGCTCTTATTAAACTAATCCTTAGACAAATGGAAGATGTAGCATTTGGCTCCCATGCCTTGCTGAGCACGACTCCACTTTTTTTTTTCCCTGAATCGACTTTACACCTTTCTCGTAATCCCATCAGACAGCATTAGGTTCTTTCTGTTACACTGCCATCTTATTTATCTTTGGGTATAAGAACAACAGATGCATTTCATTTCTTGCCAGGGTTCACATTTTATTACCCTAAAAATATTGCCAGCCTGAGACCTTTGACTTAGAGAGAATGATAATCCAAATTTCATATAGTTATTACATACTTATGCTTATATATATATGCTTATATATCTTACAGTTATTTCATGCTTATGCTTATATATACTGTTGTGACAAAATAAATGAAAAAAATAAATAAATAAAACAATGATCTGGAGAAGATGGTAAACATCTTTGTCACATCAAGGATAAATCGAAATGATTCTCAATGATATCCAAATATCCTAGATGACCCAAATATGAGAAAATATCATTCAGGGTTAAGGAAAGGATGTAAATTTAGATGACGTAGATCAGGGGTGAAATGCTCCCGGTTCAGACCAGATTGGCTGAGCTGGTAGCGATGGTGGTGGGTGGTTCGGAGAACCGGTAGAAAAATCCCTGCCCCACCCCCCACCCGTCCATGCCCACCCAATCACTATAGTATATCAATTAGTTGTTGTTGTTAGTCATGAAGTCATGTCCAACCCATTACAACCCCATGGACAACGTTCCTTCAGGCCTTCCTGTCTTCTACCATCCTCTGGAGTCCATTTAATCTCACGCCGACTGCTTCAGTGACTCCATCCAGCCACCTCGTTCTCTGTCGTCCCCTTCTTCTTTTGCCCTCAATCTCTCCCAGCATTAGGCTCTTCTCCAGTGAGTCCTTCCTTCTCATTAGGTGGCCAAAGTATTTCACTTTCATCTTCAGGATCTGGCCTTCTAAAGAACAGTCAGGATTGATCTCCTCTAGGACTGACCAGTTGGGTCGCCTTGCAGTCCAAGGGACTCACAGGAGTCTTCTCTACCACCATAGTTCAAACACCTCAATTTTTTGGACGCTCAGCCTTTCTTATGGTCCAACTTTCACAGCCATCCATTGCAACTGGGAAAACCATAGCCTTGACTATACGCACTTTTTTTTGGCAGGGTGATGTCTCTGCTTTTTAGTATGCTGTCTAGATTTGTGTAGCTTTCCTCCCCAGGAGCAAGCGTCATTTAATTTCTTGGCTACAGTCCCCATCTGCGGTGATCTTGAAGCCCAGGAAAATAAAATCTGTCACTACCTCCATTTCTTCCCCATCTATCTGCCAGGAATTGAGAGGGCCAGATGCCATGATCTTAGTTTTCTTAATGTTGAGTTTCAAGCCAACTTTTGCACTCTCCTCCTTCACCCTCATCAAGAGGCTCTTTAGTTCCTCTTTGCTTTCTGCCATTAGAGTGGTATCATCTGCATATCTGAGGTTGTTCTTATTTCTCCTGGAAATCTTAATATCAATTAGTAGTAGTCATCTAATAATAAGAACCCTTTAAATCAAGGTGCCTCAAACAGATTTATTAAAATATTGCCCTGTTTTTTTAAAAAAAAAATTCTAAAAGAACAAATTCGCAATCTCAGCATTCCATACAAAGCACTCCATACAAAGGCTAGGGACAGAGTTCAACCCAGCCTAACAATACTTTTCTTTAACTTTATCTTATTATTATCACATAATTGGAAGGCGGTTTTGTCAAGAGTAAAAGATAAAGGACTCATTTTTATAAATGTATTTTTGTTCTTATACCGGGAGTTAAGTGATTGAAATGATTGAACAATTAAGGGGCTGCCACAAAGAGGAGAGGGTCAAGCTGTTCTCCGAAGCACCTGAAGACAGGACAAGAAGCAACGGATAGAAAATAATCAAAGAGAAAAAGCAACTTAGAACTAAGGAGAAATTTCCTGACAGTGAGAACAATTAATCGGTGGAACAACTTGCCTGCAGAAGTTGTGAATATTCCAACACTGGAAGTTTTTAAGAAGAGAGTTGGCACAACATTTGTCTGAAGTGGTGTAGGGTTTTCTGCTTGAGCAGGGGGCTGGACTAGAAGACCTCCAAGGTCCCTTCCGACTCTGTTATTCTGTTGTGAACTTTTGAATGGCTCCTTTTTACCTTATCATTCCTGTAACTGGCAGCCTTCTAAAATGCACAACAGTTATATTATTATATGCCTCAGGTGATCAGGTGGCTTAAGTCTCTTATAAGCTGATCAAATTTTGGGCAACATCCAGTTCTTTAAATCACATTCTAGGTCAACCCAGGGATGGGCTTCAAAAATTTTAGCAAGGGGTTCGCTGCCTGGTTGCTGGGTGGGCGTGGCCATGCTGGGCGTGGCCTAGTCAGCCACCTGCACCACAGTGGGGGAGGGGGATTTTTGCCTTCCCCGGGCTCTGAAGGCTTTCCTCGAGCCTCCAGGAGGCCGAAAACAGCCTTCCCAGGCTCTGGAGGCTGTTTGGAGGCTGGAAATGGGCCCATTTCCAACCTTCCCGATCTTCTGGTAGGCCTGTTGTTTACCCTCTCTGAGGCTCTGTGCGCACCCTGTACTTACCTGCATCCGAAACATGGGGACTCCTGGGCTGGGCTGGGCTGGGAGGGGTGAAGTGGGCCCAGCCAGGAGTGGGATTTGGGGGTTCTCTGAACTGCACAGAATCTTAGCTAGAGGTTCTCCCAAACTCCTGCGAACTCCCACCCCTGGGTCAACCCCTTCAAGTTGGTATACTCTACTGGGCAAATTCTGTAGTTTTTAGCAATAAGAAGGTCCATTGAAACTGCTAATTAAGCTGCTAATTAAATTAAAAGAGACTTTAGATTTTATCTGATTTTATATATATGCTATTGTGACTCTGCCACTGAGAAAAGGACGCAAATGTACATTTGCCTAAAATGATATTGCAACAATACTTTGAGCCCTGATCACAACAATCAATCTGGCTTGTGATCAGAGTGGTTTACGTCTGTTCTTTCTGATCGAAAGACCATAATATTATTACTTGACTGAGTCAGGGAGAGCAAATATATATACACACACACATACACACACATATATATATGATGCTATAGAGCACTGCACACCAGAACAACTAGACACAAGAACAGTTTTTTCCCGAAGGCCATCACTCTGCTAAACAAATAATTCCCTCAACACTGTCAGACTATTTACTGAATCTGCACTACTATTAATCGTTTCATAGTTCCCATCACCAATCTCTTTCCACTTATGACTGTATGACTATAACTTGTTGCTGGCAATCCTTATGATTTATATTGATATATTGATCATCAATTGTGTTGTAAATGTTGTACCTTGATGAACGTATCTTTTCTTTTATGTACCACTGAGAGCATATGCACCAAGACAAATTCCTTGTGTGTCCAATCACACTTGGCCAATAAAATTCTATTCTATTCTATTCTATTCTATTCTATTCTATTCTATTCTATTCTATTCTATTCTATATATATATATATAGCATTAATGAGTTATCCCCAACTATCATTGTTAGGAATCGCACAAAGAGTCATGCGTTTTTGGGTGCCAAGGTATGTTAGAATATCATTATAGGAACTTTTACAAGGCAGACTTTTCTCTTACTAGGAAACTAATTTGTATTCATGAATTGGGATAGGTGCCCGGTTCATTAGATTTTCGTTTTAATATGAATCACCTTCATTTACATATTCCATAAAAAGACACAAACTGAAACACAATTGTTTGTTGTGCTTCTTCAAATTTTGCAGTGCACATATCGAGCCAAAAAAGAAAAAAAGAAAGAAAGAAAGCACAGTGAAATCCTTAGTATTGTTGAAATGATGCTTAGAAATGCACGCATTAAGGTAATTTCATATCAAATGTGTTTATTAAGGATTTGTTGTTTCAAAGGGTCACGTTAAAGAGAAATGAATATAAAAAAGACATACAGATTTAGTGCGTGCCCTGATGCAGTATGGAAAAGATGTATTGCTGACTTGAAAAAACATGAATGTCAAAAATATACACTAAATGCGAAAATAATATAGGAAATGGTTAAGAAGGAATTTTTACCTCAGTGAGCCACAGTGGTGCAGTGGTTAGAGTGCAGTACTGCAGGCTACTTCTGCTGATCACCAGCTGCCAGCAGTTTGGTGGGGCGGTAGGCGCATGCAGGATTTGCGGTCCCATTTTTGCTCCCAGGAGGCTGCAAGGAGTCCTACTAGGCCCAAAACAGGGCACAGGGGTTGTGGCGCACGCCCCTGTGGCCCATTTTTGCTCCCAGGAGGCTGCAGGGAGGCCTACTAGGCCCAAAGTGGGGAGCGGGGGATTCGTGCATGCATGCACAGGGGGGCAGGGGAACACGGGAGATGACATGTACATACATGGGGGTGGAGGGAGCATGGGGGTCTACATGCACATGCTCAGGGGGTGGGGCATTAGGCACCCATTGCCTTATGGGTACGGTGAGCCCTTTTGGCACACGACGGCAAAAACGTTAGCCATGACTGTTCTAAGCCCTTATTTTTTCGTTCTTTGTTCCCAATCTGTTCTATCTCTATTAAATCTGGTTCTGTTCATATTATTCAGAATGCTGGCACTCCAGGATTCTATGTTACCATATAGAGTTAAATCCTTTATCATCCACAGATTATTGAGGTTTAGGTAGTTAGCTTCTTGCACATCAAAAGGTGATGCAAAAGAGAACTGTGACTAGTACGTGGGACATCAGTGTACCCAGGGGTAAAATGCTCCTGGTTCAGACTGGATCGCCCGATATGGTAGTGATGGTGGCGGGTGGTTCAAAGAACCGGTAGCAAAAATCCCTGCCCGCCCCCCGCCCCAGCTGAGTCACACGATCATCAGAGAGGTTTTTTTTACTTTTAAAAGCATTTTTTCTTCGGATGAAAAATTGCTTTTAAAAGTAAAAAAAAAAGCCTCTGATGATCGTGTGACTCAGCTGGGATTGTCAGAACCCTTTAAAAGCATTTTTTTTGCAACTTCTTCAGCTGAAGAGGTTGTAAAAAAAAAGCTTTTAAAAGGCTCCTATGGCGATCCCAGCTGAGTTGCCTGATCTCCAGAACCTTTTAAAAAGCATTTTTATACCACCTGAAGAGGTGGTAGAAAAAAATGTTTTTAAAAGGTTCTGGCGATCAGGCAACTCAGCTGGGATCATCAGAACCCTTTAAAAGCATGTTTTCTACAAGCTTTTCGGCTGAAGAGGTTGTAGAAAAAATGCTTTTAAAAGGTTCTGGCGATCAGGCAACTCATCTGGGATTGTTAGAACCCTTTAAAAGCTTTATTTTCCTCTGGCGATCCCAGCTGAGTTGACTGATCATCAGAGGCTTTTAAAAGCATTTTTTTACAACCTCTTTGGCCGAAGAGGTTGTAGAAAAAACGCTTTTAAAAGTAAAAAAAAAAAAGTTGGCCATGCCCACCCAGACACATTACCTCCACACACACACACACCAAGCCACGCCCACAGAATCGGTAGTAACAAATTTTACATTTCACCCCTGGGTGCACCCTTCGCCCGTCTGGAGGCTCCCCATTTCAACAAGAGTTGAGCAGAATTCAAGTTTAACAGAAAGCAGCTAAGAAGGTAGGCAGCATAGAAAGAAACTGAAAATAGCAAATTTGTAGTCAAGTGACATAGTCCAAATCTTGGACCTTTGTTCAGTTAAAGGAGCTTTATTTTGATTGCCTTTGCATAGACAATTGGACGCAAAATTACCCAACAATATTTTTTCCAACATTTAATTTGCAACGGAATCACGGAAGGAGGACTGTTTTTCTAGCTGTGACTCTGACAACCAAGAGTTCACCACATTGTCACCCAAATTGCCCTAAGAGCCAAAACCAAAGCAAAACGGAAACCTAAAGCCAAAAATAAAAATAAAAATAAAAAGCAATGCAATCCTAAATTACAAAGGGATACAATCAAGATCAAGGGAGGTTCTAATACCACTCTATAAAGCCTTAGTAAGACCACCCCTAGAATACTGCATCCAATTTTGGTCACCACACTATAAAAAGGATGTTGAGACTCTAGAAAAAGTGCAGAGAAGAGCAACAAGGATGATTAGGGGACTGGAGATGAAAACATATGAAGAATGGTTGCAGGAACTGGGCATGGCTAGTCTAATGAAAAGAAGGACCAGGGGAGACAGGATAGCATCCTTCCAATATTTGAGGGGCTGCCACACAGAGGAAGGGGTCACCCTATTTTCCAAAGCACCCGAAGGCCAGACAAGGAATAATGGATGGAAACTGAACAAGGAGAGATTCAACCTAGAAATAAGGAAAAATGTTCTGACAGTGAGAACAATCAACCAATGGAACAGAAGTTGCCTTCAGAGGTTGTGGGAACCTCATCACGGGAGGCTTTCAAGAAGAGATTGGACTGCCATTTGTCAGAAATGTTGTAGGGTCTCCTGCTTGGGCAGGGGGTTGGACTAGATGACCTAGAAGCTCCCTTCCAACTCTGAATCTGTTTGAATAGGCATTGCAGGATCCAATCTAAGGGCCAAAGGTTTCTTCTTCGAAGCTCATGTTGGAGCAGATCATCAGATATCCTCTCTCTCTGTTTTTAGAGAATGGATAGGTTCCAGCATGAGCCCAAAAGCTTGGAAGGATAAACCTTTGGTTCCCATCATTGACTCAGAGTATGTCCTGCAACACTATCCTAGGACACGCATATTTGCCTTTGTTCTCCGAAATAGGAATTCTTAAAACTCAAAAAGAGAGTTCAATTCTGCCGCCTGTTATCGCTCATTCACAGGATACCTGGATCAACCTTCTGGCCTGCTTAAATACTTTTCATAAGCTACTTATGTCGCCCGAGCACCATTTAAAAGGCAGCTACTACAGGTCCCCTCATCCGAGACAGAAACTAGTTTTGCTATTCCAGCGAGAGGAGATGCATCATTGTTGAAGCTCCGCAGCATATTCAATGTGCGTTCGTTAGTATTTGCATTCTCAGTGTTTCTTTTCCCGAACAGCGATACAAAGTTAATTAAAAACACTCCCTGTTGAGATCGCTTCGGTTTCATCTACCATTTCAAACAATTAATTAACTTTTGTATACTCGCAGGTAAGCTAGGCCGCTAGCTGTGCAAATCACTTTTGTGATGACTGAACAGCCTTATTGGTGCCCTGGGAATGGATCCTACTGACACCCCCGTGGGAAATACACAAAGTAGCCTGATGCAGAAGGAACAGTTGGCATGAAAGCCACATTTCCATAAGCTTTTATTGTGGGCTTATAAAGCATTTTGGAGTAGTGATTGAGACCGGGGAACCGGAGAGTCTGTTAAATTTCACCTGCCAAGTAAACCTGATTTTCGTATGTATGGCGAGAAGGAGAAGAATAAGTAATTGAGAGAGCTGAAAGCCACAGTTGCTAGACTGCATCACTATGGAGGATTAGATTTTTTTTAAAAAAATGTGTATTTTATTTGCAATCCGAAGGAAAAGGCAATTCTCCACTTCCTTAAATTAAATGTGTTGGTGTTGTGACCTAGGCTCACTTAGGCATAAAAGACACAATTAGGCTTAAATGACCCTATTTTATTATAACAGCTGGGAATTACTTCATTCCCAGTTTAGTCCAAATTAATTCCAAAACAAGTCCTTCAGAAAAAGTCCTTCGGCTTTATCACAAACCTTTGTCTTCTTTGGCACCTTGCCAAAGGCTTTTCTTGGCAAAGCCCCAAAAAGTTCAGAAACAAGAGACGACGACTAGAAAGAAATGTAGCAATGTTGCTTTCCTACAAAGAGCCCAAAAGACTTTGCTGCTCTTTTAAGCCTTATGGGAGGGGCCAATCATCTCCTAGCCTTACTCCTGAGTCGTCCTTTTTGCTTTAGCTGCCCTTGCCTTCTGGCAGCTCCTCCTGTTCCTCTGCCTCTCTGTTGTCCACCACTGGAGACTCCAGAGTCCGCGCATCACTCCCAGATGGCCCTGGCCCCATCTCTGCCTCCAATGCAGAACCCTCGTCCGGGCCTTCCACTGACTCAAGGACTGGCCCATGGTCCTCCTCAGCCTCTTCATTGTCCAACTCCGCTGCTAGCTCCACAGGCTGCTGGTGAACCACAACAGTTGGACTGGGCAGGTTTGGGGTGTACTTTGATAAAGCAGGCCAAGACAAAAAATCTTGAACTCTCCCCCAAAAGACATACAAAGTAAAAATTTGTTACCTATTCATGATAGCTTCAAACTAGGTGTCTGCCTATGAAAGGCTATGAAGACCGTACACCACTTTGGCTATTTAGCATTATTCCTTTTATTCATTAACCATGAAACTCAGTCAACTGAACATTTAAAAATGTGTCACAAATACAATTGACTGGTGTTAATGATTCATAAGGGTTGCTGCCAGCATCCTAGGCATCATCCAAATATCTTCTTAAAATGTACAAAGTTCCGAGTAGCACAGTTTTTGGCAGTTCCACTGGTGTTATTGCAGAAAGCTGCAATTTCTTGATGTGTTTTGTAAAATTCTTGGACATGGTACCAAATGACTCAATGACAATGGGTATCACTGTTACATGTTTCATCCATAACCTTAGAGACAAGAGAAAGTGTAAGCCGAAAGTTCGGCTCCATTTCCAAGCAGGCAGAAAACTCATTCAAAACAGGATATTTCACAATGGAAATCGCCCAAACCTTTTTTAGAAACACAAAGCCCATGTTGCACAAACCCCAAAACTTCAAAAACATAGACCCATGTAAGAATCCCTCCTCTTATCCAGTTTGTTCTTCCACTGACCTAGAAATGAACTGCTGAATGTAACTTCACTTCTGCAAGTAAAAACCTCGTTCCAGTAGCTGCTTCTTGGCTTGTCAATTTAAAGCGACGGCATCTTTTTTTTTTTTTCTTCTTCTTCTTCTTTGCCAATTGATCTCCCGGCTGAAAAGTAAGCCCTGATATTTTTTCCTTCTAGCCGATCAGCTGTGAGACACTGAATAGATTGGGGGTGGGGCCAGGCAGAGGTAGTATTTACCAGGTCTCCGAACTACTCAAAAATTTTCCGCTACCGGTTCACAAGAATCGGTCAGAACCGGCTGACACCCACCACTGGTGTGCATGCTGGAGCACCAGAACCTGGAAGAGAGCAGCTGGCCGGTGCGCATGCACATGACGGAACTGAAGAGCAGCTGGCAATGGCCCATGTATCCAAAGAGAGTGCCACCTCTGTGTGCCACCTGTGTCACATGTGCCATAGATTCGCCATTACAGTACTATGATCTCAAACCTTGATAGTTAGATTGTCGTGTCCCCCTCCCCCTCCGATGACCGGGTCTAGGAAGTCCGTATCAAGCGTGGCAATGAAGCCTCTGCAGCTTTGCCAAATTCCTTCCAGGTTTCTCAGGGCAGGCAGGAGTCCAAGTTGTGACTTCAGCAAACTAGATGGGACTTTGCTTGACTCAAGGTTGGAATGCCAAAAGCAGGTCCTTCATATAGGCTGTGGGGTGTGGCTCCATGACTCAGCATTTATCCAGGCCTGCCCCAACCTTCCTTCTGCTGGCGTCGCCTCTCAGATCTCCGGAAGTGAGGATCCTCCCACTCTGAATTGTCTTCAGCTGTCTCTACTGTCGGCATCTGGGAAAGGGAGGGGTCAGAGGGAGCAGGTCCGGGTAATTGCACTACTTGGCTGACTTCCTGCTCTGAAAGCTGCGTCGAAGGAACACACACAGTATGAGTGAGCTGTATTGGATTTCTGTTTTCACTTCTTGACTCCTCTCCGGGCATGGGGCCAGGGCCAGGGGCTGGAGGTATGACAGGCCGTTCATTTTCATTTTCAGACTCGGAGTCTGATAACAGGCCCGGGAGGAGATGGGAGGGGCCCGGCTGAGGAGGACGAGGTACAACATAGATAGATATAGATGATACATGCAGCAGACAGGAAGATGGATAGATATTTTCCTTCAATGGAATTGTTCATCTAGGGTCCAATTCTTTTCTTTTCTATCTTTACTTCCTCTCATAACATATTCTAACATATAATATTCTAATATTCAACTTTATTTATTTAGAGGCAATTATTTTCCACAGTACAAAGCTTTATTTTATTTTATTTTAATTTTTGCTTAATCCCCAGTCATTTATTTATCCCTCCAGCAAATTGGTTATTATTTTAGCAGTGGAAATAATTGTAAACAATCAAGTTGCATGCATTTAATGTGTTTTTCTATTTCCTGGTTGTGTCCTTGTCGTGTTTTTTTTTAAAAAAACTATATTTTTATTAAGTATTTTGTGGAAATAATTAGAGAAGCAAAAAAGAAAGAGGAGAAGAATTAAAGAAACCTGAAACACAAAGTGAACGAACAGTGAATTCATAAGCATCACAGAGCTGCATTAACATTTTCAATGTTTCATTAATTAATTTTAACTAACCGAATATGTTATACCATTTGGAAAACTACAGGGCATCGTTAAAATCCAAACACTATATAAATATCTACCACGAATGTGGTAGAAATAATAAAAGAAGATTAAAAGCTGACCAGAGTCTCTGGTTAGGGAAAAGGGTGGCCATATAAATTTAAATGTAATCTATCAATAAATAAAACAGACAGGGAATTTGTTGCAAACCATTGAAGACAGAATTTTTACAGGTACAACATTAGCGCTAGAGCATTTCTTCACTATTTTGGGGGGCTCTGTGGCTCAGACTGCTAAGACAGTCTGTTATTAACAGCAGCTGCTTGCAATTACTGCAGGTTCAAGTCCCACCAGGCCCAAGGTTGACTCAGCCTTCCATCCTTTATAAGGTAGGTAAAATGAGGACCCAGATTGTTGGGGGCAATAAGTTGACTTTGTATATAATATACAAATGGATGAAGACTATTGCTTGACACAGTGTAAGCCGCCCTGAGTCTTCGGAAAAGGGCGGAATATAAATGCAAATTAAAAAAAATTACAACAAGAGCAGCTATTTGTTAAGAAGGACGAAATCCAGTTTTGTCCTCATTAATAAATCTCATTTTGGTAAGACATTTTGGTCTTACTAATGGCTGTCTCTTTGTCTGTATGATGTATGTGTGTGTATTACTTTCACAGATCGAGGTGTGGGCTTCAAAATTTTTAGCAAGGGGATCTCTGCCCAGTTGCTAGGTGGGCGTGGCCATGGTGGGTGTGGCCTAGTCGGCCTCCTGCAACATGGTGGGGGAGTGTTTTTGCCCTCCCCAAAACAGCCTCCCCAGGCTCTGGAGGCCGGAAACGGGTTCATTTCCATCCTTCTTAAACTTCTGGAAGGCCCTTTTTTCACCCTCCCTGAGCCTCCACGCACCCCCAGTACTTACCGGCTGTTGTGACCCAGGCCCAATTAGGTAGTAGTAAACGCAATCAGTTCAAAACCAGACTTTCTTAATACAGCTGAGAATTAACTCATTATCAGCATCGTCTGAACTAAATCAAAACCAAATTCTTTGTAACACAATTCTTCAGTCTTATCACCAACCTTGGTCTAATTGGGCAAACTGCCAAAGGCTTTTCTTGGCAAAAGTTCAAAAGCAGAAGACAAGAAATAAATGCAGCAAGACAAGGAAGCAAGGCTATCAATGTTGTTTTCCGACAAAAAGCCCAAACACCATTGCTGGTCTTTTAAGCCTTGTGGGAGGGGCCAATCATCTCTTGGCCCTACTCCCGAGTTGTCCTCTTTGCTTTAGCCGCTCTTGCCTTCTGGCAGCTCTTCTCATGCGTGCATTAGGAACAGGCCCCTCCTGTTCCTCTGCCTCTTCACTGTCAGCCTCTGGAGGTTCTGGAGTCTGCACATCATTCCCAGATGGCCCTGGCCCCACCACTGCCTCCGATGCAGAGCCCTCATCCGGGCTTTCCCCAGCCTCCAGGACTGGACCACGCTCTTCCTCAGCCTCATCGCTGTCCGACTCCGTTGCCAGCTCTGCAGGCTGCTGGCAGATCACAATACTTGCATCCAAAACAGGCCGCATGGGGACTCCTGGGAGAGATGGGGCGGGGTGGGTGGGGCCAGTCAGGAGTGGGATTTGGGGAGTCTCTGAACTGCACAGAATCTTAGCTAGAGGTTCTCCCAAACCCCTAGCAGCCCACCCCTGCATAGATTAGGTCTGAAACAAAGCCAAACAGGCTACTAGGAATATGGTAAATTTGACACGAGTTTCCAATTACTGACGCAAAAAGGGAAGGTAAAGGCAATGCAAGGTTTTTGTGCTCTTCAGCACTTCATCTGACGGTATACCAGCATAGAGGAAAAATAATAAATTAGCGTTATATTATATACTTCTAAAAATTGGTTTAGAAAATGCAATGGTTTTTTTTACGCATTCCTCAAGTAAAAGAGCACCACATTTCCAACAGAGCGATGATCAAGAGAATTAGGAATAGCTGTTTTAAACTTTGAATCCAACTCTTTTGCCACTATCTATTAAATATGTCATTTCCACATTCCTTCAATCTTACTTTTTTGAGTCTTTTTTCCCCCCTGTGTGAAAGCAGTATAAGTAGAAACTTGGTTCTTGTCAGCTTGCATTTATGGCTGAGTATTTTCTCTGTCTCTTCTAATAATGCTTTCCGATGGAATATTTTTGGAACCGTAATGAAATCATATCATCCTAACACTGAATAACAACATCAAGGCTATATAGTCTTAAACTTAATATCTTGGAATAAAATGAGCAGAAGCAAAATCTAAATTAATCTGTTCATAAACCAAGGCAATGCTTTTGATGATGTGAAGAGAGCTTTTTAAATGTGAATGATACATTCAACATGAAGAAAAAAAAGATGCTGTATACAGAAACATATATATATATATATATATATATTTGTTTTCTGAGGTTTTCACGGGTGTTTGTATATAGGTCTTTGGTTGTTCGGGTTTTCTCCCGTGTAAAATTGGAAGTGTCTTGGTGACGTTTCGACGAAGTCTCATTCGTCATCTTCAGGCTTCAGCTTCGCCTGCAGTACTGCATTCCAACCACTGTGCTACCACAGCTGTGGATCACCATGGCTCTCGGTAACTAGCACAGCAGCAATATGTGCTGGTTGCGGGATAGCAAAGCGTAGTCCTTCTCCCTCCTTGTCCACTACACATTTGTAATAGCCAAAAATGAAATTCTGAAGTTTGGGGAAAAAAAATAACATTTCAGGAATGAAATATCATGGAACAAAGACTTATGGATCAGAGATTCTTGGTATTCAGAAAAGGTTTTTTACACACACACATATATATATATATATATATATATAAGTCTTCAAATTTAGCTCACCCTCCAGTGATTTTTCGGACATAACAAGATTGATTTTCACATGATTTTATTGCTTGAGACCCTAGACTTCCCTGGTGGCTGTCCTCAAACTATTCACAACTATTCTGCAAACCCAACTTAGCTTGCTCCTTCCTTCCTTCCTTCCTTCCTTCCTTCCTTCCTTCCTTCCTTCCTTCCTTCCTTCCTTCCTTCCTTCCTTCCATACATACCCTTCTGACTCAGCCTTAGCAGAAGCAAGAAACAGAGTTCTTGTCATGAAAACCCCCTCTTTATTAATTCTTGTGAATTAATTGCATTCACCCACTGAAAAGTCCAGGCAAAAGTCCTTCAAGGAGTTAACTGCAGTAACAGACCTCATCGGTTCCTTGCGATAATTGCCAGGCCATGACCTGAGTCAACCTTGAGCCGGTCAGGATAGAACTCCTGGCAGTCAGCAGAGTTCGCCTGCAGTACTGCATTCCAACCACTGTGCTACCACAGCTGTGGATCACCATGGCTCTCGGTAACTAGCACAGCAGCAATATGTGCTGGTTGCGGGATAGCAAAGCGTAGTCCTTCTCCCTCCTTGTCCACTACACATTTGTAATAGCCAAAAATGAAATTCTGAAGTTTGGGGGGGAAAAAAGCATTTCAGGAATGAAATATCATGGAACAAAGACTTATGGATCAGAGATTCTTGGTATTCAGAAAAGATTTTTATACACACGCACACACACACACACACATATATATATGTAGGTCTTTGGTTGTTCAGATTTTCACCTGTGTAAAATTGGAAGTGTCTTGGCGATGTTTCGACGAAGTCTCATTCATCATCTTCAGGCTTCAGCTTCGTGCTTTTGGGAGCAATGTGTGATCGCAGCTGTTTCTTCCTTTTAACTGCTAGTGGGGGTTTGAACTGATTGGGTGGGAGCTTGGCTGTGCTCTGATTGGATGGGGGATTTTTTGTGCTCTGATTGGATGGGGGTGTGTCCTGTTTGGGTGGGGGCTTGGGTGGGGTCAGGTTAGTCTGTGTTGCAGGGGGATTTGAGCTGGTGAGCTGCCTGCAACACAGACTAAACTGAGCACAACCAAACCCCCACCCAACCAGGAAACACCCCCATCTATATGTAACCCCTCCAATCCATACATACAGCAGACAGACACCCACTATGAAGATGTAGCACGACCACAAACACGAAGCCAAACAACAGCAATTCAGCTCACCAGCTCAAATCCCCCTGCAACTCAGACTAATCTGAGCACAACCAAGCCCCCACCAACACAAGACACACCCCCAGCCAGATGACACCTCCCGCCTACCAGCCATTTGGAAACCCGCCCTTATTGACAAACGAGTCCTTAACACGAGGAATGACACCAGACCCACACTCACAAGGTCCACACAGGATGTCACCACCACACATCCACCCAGAAAGCAGACCCAAACCCACACTGATCATGAAGCATGACCAAGGACCAGAAGCCAGACCGCAGCTGCAACATTAGCTATTTCAAACCCCTCCAATCCATTCATGCAGCAGACTGACACCCACTATGAAGATGTAGCACGACCACAAAGCCAAACAACAGCTATGCAGCTCACCAGCTCAAATCCCCTTGCAGCACAGACTAGACTGAGCACAACCAAGCCCCCACCAACACAGGACACACCCCCAGCCAATCAGAGCACAGAAAAACCCCCATCCAATCAGAGCACAGCCAAGCTCCCACCCAATCAGTTCAAACCCCCACTAGCAGTTAAAAGGAAGAAACAGCTGCGATCACACATTGCTCCCAGAAGCACGAAGCTGAAGCCTGAAGATGACGAATGAGACTTCGTCGAAACGTCGCCAAGACACTTCCAATTTTACACGGGAGAAAACCCGAACAACCAAAGACCTATATACAAACACCCGTGAAAACCTCAGAAAACAAATATACATATACATATACATACACACACCGAAATTCAGAAACTGAACACCAATAAATATATATTCACAGAGAAAGGTGTTTTTTTAATGAAAAAGAAAAGGCTTTTTCAATGAAAAAAAAAACTACAAAGGCATTAAAAAGAAAACAAGTCAACTTGAAGATTCATTTGGATGCAGTCAATAAAATGCTGAATAGGCCAGTTGCCTGAATATCAATAGCAGCTAACAGGAGCTAACAGGAAAAAAGAAATCTGAAATCCATGAAGGGTATTATAACACAAAGAATACCTCATTTGAAATTTACTCCGAGAAAATATTTAAATGAAATTTTGCCTGATGGAAATACAGTTGCCTAATCACTTACAACAAAAAATGATCAAGAAGCTAATCAACTTATCTTCAGCCTCATGAAAGTAATAACAACAGAACTAGGTTATAACTTGAAAGCAAAACTGCTGAAATCAAACTCATTTGCCACAGTGAAACATTAGAATGGAAAAGAAATCTATTTCTCAAAGATTTTAGTGACCTACAAAATTTAAAAACAACCCAAACTGAAAAACAGGAAATAAACATTGAAGCTTGGATGGTAAAAATGATAACAGAAGTAATGCAAGAAAGATAAAAAAAGCAAAAAAATGTTTGCATCTTCTAAAAAAACCTGAATAAATATGAAATAAATATGAAACTAGAACAATTCCGGTGACAAAAAAAAAACCAGTTTTTCAGAACTTAACTGAAAAAAACAAAACAACTTAATCCCTCAAAATATGAAATAAATATTGGAATGTTGGCCAAAACTTTTTCCAGATAAACATACCAAAATGGCAACATGGATATCTGATATAGACAGATAAGAAGATATAGACACATAAAAGAAACTTGAACAAATGGAAAATATTGCAGTAGCAGCAAAAAATAGAATAGAATAGAATAGAATAGAATAGAATAGAATAGAATAGAATAGAATAGAATAGAATAGAATAGAATTTTTTATTGGCCAAGTGTGATTGGACACACAAGGAATTTGTCTTGGTGCATACACTCTCAGTGTACATAAAAGAAAAGATACCTTCATCAAGGTACAACATTTACAACACAAATGATGCTCATAGGGTACAATTTAACCCTTAATGATAGCAACAAAAAGTTACAGTCATACAGTCATAAGTGGAAAGAGATTGGTGATGGAAACGATGAGAAGATTAATAGTAGTGTAGATTTAGTAAATAGTTTGACAGTGTTGAGGGAATTATTTGTTTAGCAGAGTGATGGACTTCAGGAAAAAACTGTTCTTGTGTCTAATTGTTCTGGTGTGCAGTGCTCTATAGCATCATTTTGAGGGTAGGAGTTGAAACAGTTTATGTCCAGGATGTGAGGGGTCTGTAAATATTTTCACAGCCCTCTTCTTGATTCGTGCAGTATACAGGTCCTCAATAGAAGGCAGTTCTAATTATCCTCTGAAGTCTGTGTCTTTCTTGTTGGGTTGCAGAACCAAACCAGACAGTTATAGAGGTGCAAATGACAGACTCAATAATTCCTCTGTAGAACTGGATCAGTAGCTCCTTGGGCAGTTTGAGCTTATTGAGTGGCGCAGAAAGAACAGTCTTTGTTGTCCTTTTTTGATGATGTTTTTGATGTTAGCTGTCCATTTTAGATCTTGCAATATAACAGAACCTAGAAATTTGAAGGTTTCTACTGTTGATACTGTGTTGTCAAGTATTGTGAGAGGTGGAAGTATGGAAGGGTTTCTCCTAAAGTCTACCACCATTTCTACAGTTTTGAGTGTGTTCAGTTCCAAATTGTTACGGTCGCACCACAAGGCTAGTCATTCGACCTCACGTCTATATGCGGATTCGTCATTGTCTCGAATGAGACCAATCACTGTTGTGTCATCTGCGAACTTCAGTAGTTTAACAGATGGATCATTGGAGATGCAGTCATTAGTATACAGAGAGAAGAGAAGTGGGGAGAGCACACAGCTTTGGGGGGGCCCTGTGCTAATTGTACAGGTATCTGATGTGATCCTGCTTAGCTTCACCTGCTGCTTCCTGTTTGCAAGATCATGTGGAGTATTAGTGCCATTTTACAAAATCCTAATAAGAACACACCTGGAATACTGCAGCCAATTTTGGTCACCATACTAGAAAAAAGATGTTGAGACTTTGGAAAAAGTTCAGAGCAACAAAGATGATCAAAGGCCTGGAGACTAAACCATAAGAAGAACGGCTGCAGGTTTTGGGTCTGGCTACTCTAAAAAGAAGAATTAGGGGTGACATAATAGCAGTATCCCAGTATTTGAGGGGCTACCACAAAGAAGAGAGAGTCAAATTATTATGGCCAAAACACCAGAGGGGGCAGGACAAGAAACAATGGTTGGAAGCTAATCAAAGGCAGAAGCAACCTGGAATTAAGGAGAAACTTCCTGACAGTAGGGACTGTTAACCAGTGGAAAACTTGCTTCCAGAAATCGTGGGAGCTCCATCACTGGAGGTTTTTAAGAAGAGACTTGAGCAGTGGTGGAATTCAATTTTTTTTACTACCGGTTCTGTGGGTGTGGTTTGGTGGACGTAGTGTGGCTTGATGGCCGTGGCAGGGGAAGGATACTGCAAAATCCCCATTCCCTTCCCACGCCTGGGGGAAGGATACTGCAAAATCTCCATTCCCTTCCCACTCCTGGGGGAAGGATACTGCAAAATCTCCATTCCCTCCCCACTTCTGGGGGAAGGATACCTTCCTGTTAAAGACAACTTCAGCTTTAATTGCAATAACACTAGAGCAACTAATAGATTTAAACTAAATTTCAACCGCTTTAATCTAGATTGCAGAAAATATGACTTCTGTAACAGAATCATCAGTGCTTGGAATACTTTACCTGACTTTGTGGTCTCTTCCCATAATCCTAAAAGCTTTAACCAAAAACTGTCTACTATTGACCTCACCCCATTCCTAAGAGGACCATAAGGGGCGTGCATAAGGGCACAAACGTGCCTACTGTTCCTGTCCTATTGTTTTTCTTTTCTTCTTCCTATATATATATATATATATATGCTTATACCTCCTTATATTTACTCATATATGTGTTTATATGCTATATAATCTTTTTGTATGATACCTACATATATTGTTGTGACAAAATAAATAAATAAATAAATAAATAAAATCCCTATTCCCACCCCACTCTGGGGTCAGCCAGAGATGGTATTTGCCGTTTTTTTGTTTTTTGTTTTATTTTGTCACAACATTATATATAAGCACATACATTGAAAGGAAACAATAGGACAGGAACGGTAGGCACTTTTGTGCAGTTATGCACTCCCCTTATAGTCCTCTTAGGAATGGGGTGAGGTCAATGGTAGACAGTTTTTGGTTAAAGTTTTTGGGAGTTTGAGAAGAGACCACAGAGTCAGGTAGTGTATTCCAAGCATTAACAATTCTTTTACAAAAGTCATATTTTCTGCAATCAAGATTGAAGCGGTTAATATTAAATTTGAATCTATTGTTTGTTCTTGTATTATTGCGATTGAAGCTGAAGTAGTCTTTAACAGGAAGGACATTGCAATAGATGATTCTGTGTGTTAAACATAGGTCTTGTCGGAGTTGGTAGAGTTTTAGGTTTTCTAATCCCAGGATTTCAAGTCTGGTGGTATAAGGTATTTTGTTGTTTGCAGAGGAGCGGAGAACTCTTCTTGTAAAATATTTCTGGACTCGTTCAATTGTATTAATGTCAAAGATGTGGTATGGATTCCAGACAGGTGAGCTGTATTCAAGAATAGGTCTAGCAAATGTTTTGTAAGCTCTGGTTAGTAGTGTAGAGTTTTTGGAAAAGAAGCTACGCAGAATTAGGTTTACAACTCTTAGAGCCTTTTTTGCTATATAGTTGCAGTGGGCTTTGGCACTTAGATCATTTGATATGAAAACTCCAATGTCTTTAACACGGTGGGGGTCATCTGTAAGGTAATGTCCATCAAGCATGTACTTAGTGTTTGGGTTCTTTTTTCCAATATGTAAGACTGAGCATTTGCTGGTTGAGATTTGGAGTTGCCAAATTTTAGACCATTTGGATACACAGTCATGGTCTTTTTGAAGGGTAGTAGTATTGTTGGTGGTGTTAAATAGTTTCACATCGTCAGCAAAGAGAACACAATTACTTGAGATATGGTCACAGAGATCATTTATGTATAGTATGAAGAGTGTTGGTCCAAGAACGCTGCCTTGAGGAACGCCACTTTTGACAGGGACAGGATTTGATAGAGCATTGCCAATTTTGACCACTTGTTGTCTGTTTGACAGGAAAGCAGTTATCCAATTGTGAAGAGGTCCTGAAATGCCATAGGATTTTAGTTTTAGGAGAAGTTTATCGTGTACTACTGAGTCAAAAGCTTTGCAGAAGTCTATGTAGATTGTATCTGTTGCTTTGCCTTGATCAAGATTAGTAGTCCATATGTTTTTGCAGTGGAGAAGTTGTAAGTTACATGATATTTTTTTTCTGAAACCAAATTGTTTATTAGAGAGTAGGTTGTTTGTTTCTAGGTGGAGGGTAATGGATTTGTTGATGATAGATTCCATTACTTTGCAGGTGACGCAGCATAGAGAGATTGGTCTGTAATTTTCAACTAGGCTGGGATCTCCTTTTTTGAAGATAGGGATGACTGTGGCTAGAGACCAAAGTTTGGGAAGGGAACCAGCCGTGAAAGCTTTATCAAAGATTAGGCTTAGGGGTTCTTCTATATTAGTGGAAAGTTTTTTGAAGAAGTATGCACATAGTCCATCAGCTCCAATAGATAAAGATGGTTTCAGTTTGTGAAGAGCTTTTTCAACATTATCTTCTGTGAAGTCTATATGTGTTAAGTCATTGTAATTATTATTGGTGCGATTGGGGAATGTTGGATATGTGCCATCACTGTTAACAAAGACTGAGCCAAAGAATGTGTTAAAGAGGTTTGCTTTAACTGTTTCATCATTACATTCTTTGCCATTAGATTCTTTTAGTGGTGGGATGGATCTTGATTCTTTTTTATTGTTCACAAAATTATAAAAAGCATGATTGGAATTTGTGTGCAGAAGATCTTCTTCTTGCTTTGTGTGGTAAATAGTGCATTCAGTTTTTATTTGGTTGCAAATATTTCTGTAGCGGTTTTTGAAGTTTGTTTCTTCTCCAGAGGGATTTTTTTTTTTTTTGGATTGAAGCTTTTTTATTGATATGGGTAATTTGTTTTTGTTTTTTATTTTGGTGGTGATTTGTGGTACGTATTGTTTGATGATTCTATTGATTTCAAGTAGGAAAACTCTATAGTGGTCTTCGGCAGTGATACAGGTTGAGAATAGATTTTGCCAGTCAAGAGATGAGAGGTCGTTGTTTATAAGGTCATAGTTGGCTTTTTTGAAATTGTAGTTTGGAGTACTATTATTATGACAATTTATGTGAGGGTGTATATTGAGACAAAAGTCTATCATTCAGTGGTCACTGTTGGAAAAGGGTTCTTTTATTTGTAGTCCATAAATTGAGTTTGTGTTATTGCAAAAGATGAGGTCAAGGCAGTTGTTGAGTCTTGTATTGTTAGTTACTAGTTGTTCAAGACCTAGATCTGTAACGGCGTTGTATAGTGTAGTATGGATTGGTTCGGTTGTACATTCATTTGTTATCCAGTTAATAAAAGGTAGATTTAGGTCACCCAGGAAGATGAGAGGATATGGGCAAGAGGTAGCCCATGTTAGCAGTGTGGTTAACTTATTTGCATTCTCCAAACAACTCAAAATTTCCGCTACCAGTTCTCCAGAACCTGTCAGAACCTGTTGGATTTCACCCCTGCTAGACAGTCACTTATCAGAAATAGTATAGGTTTTCCTGCTTGAGCAGGGGGCTAGTCTAGGAGGCCTCCAAGGTCTCTTCTGGCTCTATTTTATTCTAAATTCTATTCTGATTTCAATCAAACCATACATCACAAGGATTAACCGATGACTAACTGACTACAGGTTCAATGTGTCTGATCACGAAACTCAAAACAAAAAAACCCAACAAAGCACATTTTTATCCATTTGTTTATCTGCGTCCAATATTACATATATTCATATTGAAGCAAAAAGGGAATTTCAAAATTCTAGAGACCGTATTTTGAATGATAGAACAGTATTTGCGCACACACATACACACACAAACTGTAAAACATGGATTTATAAGGGCCAGATGAACTACCAAAAATAACTAAGATTAAATATAAATTTCTAAATAAAAATAAAAGGTATACTGATAGCAAACACAGAAGACTTGAAGAAGGGGAATCAGAAAAGAAGTGAAATACGTTTTTCTCCCCCCAAGCAAAATCTTTTATCTCCATTGCTTTTTAATAGGGCTGTGATTCCACTGGCAATAATTTTAAATAAAACACCAGTGGGCAATGAATTACCCAAGCGAAGCACAAAAGCCTCACATTTGCTCTGAATGGATGATTTGAAACCATATGGAAAATCATCTAGAGAAAAGCGATCACTTTTAAATATAGTTCACATATGTAAAGGTGGTATCGAAATGGAATTGCAACACTAGCCAAAAAAATATTGAACTCAGATTAAACTGAACAATGGAATGATACTAAAATCAAAAGCACTTCCAATGGAGGAAATTTATAAGTATAAGCGGGTTTCAGAAGCAATCAATATTTTGCTTGCCCAAGTGAAAAAGAAAACCAACACCGCATTTGTAATATGAGTTTTAAAAGTTTTAAAACTGAAGCTGCGAATACAGTCTAAGCCATAAATACTTGGGCTGTTCCTATAATATGCTGTACAGCAGTATTGTTGATGGGACACAACTGAAATCAGAGGCTTTAGACCAGAAGAACTGCAAATCTCTGACAACACTTCGTATATCTCATCTTCAAAAAAATGACACATACAATTTGTATTTAACAAGGAAAATTGGTGGTCATGGTTTCTTGCAAGTGAACCAAAGAGTAGAAAGTGAAAACAGAGGCCTAAAGCATTGCATTAATAAAGAAAAGTAAACAAGTTAGGGAACTGGAGGCTAAAATATATGAAGAATGGTAGCAGGTATTGGGTAGGTCTTTGATTGTCTGGATCACAACAAATTGCGGCAAGTTCTTAAAGAGATGGGAGTACCATACCATCTTAATTGTCCCTTGAGAAACCTATATGAGGGTCAAGAAGCAAGAACCACTGACTGGTTCAAAATTGGGAAAGGAGTCCAGCAAGGCTGTGTACTGTTGCCCTGCCTATTTAACTTATATGCAGATCACATTATGAGAAAGGCGGGGCTAGATGAATCAAAAGTTGGAATTAAGATTGCTGGGAGAAATAACAACCTCACATATGCAGATGATACCACTCTAATAGCAGAAAGTGAAGAGGAACTAAAGAGCATCCTGATGCAGGTGAAGAAGGAGAGTGCAAAAGTTGGCTTGAAACTCAGCATTAAGAAAACTAAGATCATGGCATCTGGACCTCTCAATTCCTGGCAAATAGATGGGAAAGAAATGGAGGTGGTGACAGATTTTATTTTCCTGGGCTCCAAGATCACCGCAGACGAGGACTGCAGCCAAGAAAATAAAAGACGCTTGCTCCTGGGGAGGAAAGCTATGGCAAAGCTAGACAACAAACTAAAAAGCAGAGACATCACCTTGCCAAAAAAAAAGTACGTATAGTCAAGGCTCTGGTTTTCCTAGTTGTAATGTATGGCTATGAAAGTTGGACCATAAGGAAGGCTGAGTGCCAAAGAATTGAGGCCTTTGAACTCTGGTGCTGGAGAAGATTCCTGCGAGTCCCTTGGACTGCAAGGTGAACAAACAAGTCAGTCCTAGAGGAGATAAATCCTGACTGCTCTTTAGAAGGCCAGATCATGAAGATGAAACTCAGATACTTTGGCCACCTAATGAGAAGGAAGGACTCATTGGAGAAGAGCCTAATGCTGGGAAAGATTGAGGGCAAAAGAAGAAGGGAACGATAGAGAACGAGGTGGCTGGATGGAGTCACTGAAGCAGTGGGCGTGAGCTTAAATGGACTCCAGGGGATGGTAGAGGACAGGAAAGCCTGGAGGAACGTTGTCAATGGGGTTGCGATGGGTCGGACACGACTTCGCAACTAACAACAACAACAAAGTCTAGTGAAAAGAAGGACTAGGGGGGACATGATTGCAGTGTTCCAATATCAACAGGAGTGGTACAGAGATGAGGGGGGTCAACCTATTGTTCAAAACACCAAAAGGCAAGACAAGAAGCAATGGATGGAAACTAGTTGAGGAGAAAACCAACCTAGAGCTAATAAGAAATTTCCGGACAGTGAGAACAATTTATCAGTGGATCACCTTTCCTCCAAAAGTTGTGGATGTTCCAACACTGCAGGTTTTTAAGAAGAGATTGGACAACATTTATCTGAAATGGTATAGGGTTTCCTGCCTGAGTAGGGGGTTGGATTAAAAGACCTTCAAGGTCCCTTCCAACTATGTTATTCTGTTATTCTGAATGTTAAAGAATTAAAAGCAATATTTAAAACTAAGCAGTTACAACAAATGAACATTTCAAAAATCCTTCCGTCTACATGGTCCATGGCTTCAGACTGGATCCATCAAGAAGGAAACAGAGTGATTAATATTTGCAACACAAGGAAAAGCATTAACAACCATTGTTACCACAATGAACATTAGGAAACAGCAAATGTTGATTACGGAAAGGGAAAACCAATTGTTGACTCCACAATGAGTACAGAAAATAAGACATCACATGAACAAGTGATAAAACAATGATGTAAAAAAATGTACCAATGGCGTATTAGTACTACCACAATTTTAAAAATGTTCCAGAATAACCATGCAAATATTTTATGGATCTTCTGAACTCAGATAGGCCAACAACTAGAGCAAATTAAGTCACAATAGTTGAAGAAAAGCAAGTTTTATTTAAATAATGTAGCAATGCTACCAGAAACTCACAGTAGCTCAAAAGATCCTAGAAAACATTTGTAGACCATCTGGACTTGAAGAGATTATGGAATTAAGTGACGATTTTTTTTTACTCATAATTAATACAGTAGTAGATCTGTCACAGTAGAATTTTCAAAACAGCTGACAAAACTAGAATTATTTTTGAAATATATATATTTTTTTCTTAAATGAGTTCGGAATAATTAGAACTACAGTAAACTAAGAACAGGAAAAAATGAAAAAGAAAGAAAACGAATATTAAAACATGAAATTAAAATAGAAAAAAAAATAGAAAAGGAAAAGTCAGTATATAAGAACAACGTAGACATAAAAATGTGGCTTCTCATGTTCTTCACAGAAGTTAGAAAAAAGCCATGGAAGATTATTGCAATATGTGATTAGTGCAGTAAGATTATTATAAGGACAAAGATGGAAAGAGTCCGTATTATTCGTGAAGGAGGAATGGCTGGTGAAATTAACAGATTTTGCCCTGATGGATAAAAAGATTTTTCTGCTTAGAGAAAAGACAGATCTACATTTATTGCTAACTGGAGACCCCTCATGGACTTTTTTTTTTTTTTTTGCATAAAATGAAAAAAAAATTTTTTTGATTTATAGTTTCAATGATTATAGAGGATAGATTCTAGAACGAAGAGAATTATGCTGTAACTTTAGAGAGAGAGGTTAAAATACAACCGTACATGTAAAATTAGAAATAAGTGACCTCACAATATTCCATTCAAAGAATAGCTTGGCTTGGAAGTAGTGCACATATATATTATGTAGTTATTTGGACAATTCTTAGGTTTTGAAATAAAGCTTGAATTGACCCTTAAAATTATCAACATTTGCTGAGCATTTTTCAGAAAAGAATCAGACAACTTATTCTTAAAAACAGCTCCTGAATGGAAAATTGCAATCATAGTTGGAAACTGGTTGGTTTACTTTAATATTACACACGTCCCCCTTCAAAGAGGTCCTTTATAAATATGAACATGAGATAACAGCCAGTGGTGGGTTTCACATATTCTTACCACTGGTTCGCCGTGCACACTCATGCTCACTTCTCTCGTGTGCGCCTGGCCTTCTGTGCATGCGCTTTGCTTGCACCCGTGCCTTCTGCACATGCGCCCAGCCTCAAAAATGTGGCTAAATAGGACAGCATTACGTCCAGGCGGGTGGGCTGACCTGCCAGTCATCGCTACCAGTTCCCAACAGCCCTAGCCAGAATGGATAAAGGATTCTGAGAACTATGGTTTAATAACGTCTGAATGGTAACAGATCCTTAACCCTTTCTATGCCACTAATTTAAAAGTAATAATAATAGAGTTGGAAGGGACCTTGGAGGTCTTCTGGTCCAACCCCCTGCCCAGGCAGGAAACCCTACACCATTTCAGACAAATGGCTATCCAACATTTTCTTAAAAATTTCCAGTGTTGGAGCATTTACAACTTCTGCAGGCAAGTTGTTCCACTGATTAATTGTTCTAACTGTCAGGAAATTTCTCCTTAGTTCTAAGTTGCTTCTCTCCTTGATTAGTTTCCACCCATTGCTTCTTGTCCTGCCTTCAGGTGCTTTGGAGAATAGCTTGACTCCCTCTTCTTTGTGGCAACCCCTGAGATATTGGAACACTGCTATCATGTCTCCCCTAGTCCTTCTTTTCATTAAACTAGACATACCCAGTTCCTGCAACCGTTCTTCATATGTTTTAGCCTCCAGTCCCCTAATCATCTTTGTTGCTCTTCTCTGCACTCTTTCTAGAGTCTCAACATCTTTTTTACATCGTGGCGACCAAAATTGAATGCAATATTCCAAGTGTGGCCTTACCAAGGCATTATAAAGTGGTATTAACACTTCACGTGATCTTGATTCTATCCCTCTGTTTAGGCAGCCCAGAACTGTGTTGGCTTTTTTGGCAGCTGCTGCACACTGCTGGCTCATATCTAAATCGTTGTCCACTGGGACTCCAAGATCCCTCTCACAGTTACTATTATTGAGCAAGGTACCACATATACGGTACCTGTGCATTTTGTTTTTTTGGCCTAAATGTAGAGCCTTATTTTTTTCACTGTTGAATTTCATTTTGTTAGTTAGCGCCCAATGTTCAAGTCTGTCAAGATCTTTCTGTATCTTGAGCCTATCTTCTGGAGTGTTGGCTATTCCTGCCAGCTTGGTGTCATCTGCAAATTTGATGAGTTCCCCATCTATCCCCTTGTCCAAGTCATTGAATTTAGAGATATCTTTTGGATATCTTTTAAAACCAATGTTTTCCTCAGCAAAATATTTCACATTTGTAATGTTAGTTTCTCTCTCTAAGAAACTTTTCCTTAAATATCCATGTGAAGTTCTGAACACCACTAAAATCTTACTTACTCTGTAAAAATCTTGTTCTAAATAGCATTTTTGACATGAGTTCAGGTCTTGTTCGCCTATAGCAGACAACCAAAATCAGCAGATAACAAGAACGCTGGATGAGTTCCATTGCAGAAGCTGAATGTTCTCCTTTCCTGTTTGCCCTTTTCTTATAGATAGATAGATATCCATTTATCTCTTCATCTGTAGCTTTCTCGTGTGTTTTCTTTGACTTTCTTTTAATACAGGAAACAGATTTCTTGACTTGATGAACGAGCACTGCCAGAGCTCCTGTCCTCTGATGCTAGAACACCTGCTGCAGTCATAATGAAAACTGCCACTTCCTAACAGGTAAATTGTTAAGTCATATATATATATATAAAAAAGACATTCCAATTGAAATGTTTAAAGCAGAGGTGCCAAACACAAGGCCTGCGGGCCAGATTCGGCCCACAATGTGGTCAGACCCAGCCCACAGGGCACGGGTGAAATGCTCCCGGTTCGGACCAGATCGGCCAATCCGGAAGCAATGGCGGCAGGTGGTTCGGAGAACTGGTAGCAAAAATCCCTATTCCCGCCCCCCCCCCCCATGCCCAGCTGAGCCACGCGATCTGTCAGAGGCTTTCTTTTTTTTACTTTTAAAAACATTCTTTTTACAACCTCTTTGTAAAAAAAATGCTTTTAAAGGGTTAAAACAAGTCTCTGATGATCCCAGCTTAGCAAGCAAATAAGTATTAGTGTCACAGTGTATTTAGGGTTCCCTCTTGCTTTGAGGGGCCCTGTCCTTATTCAGCTGAATACACAGATATAGCTTATCAAGGCAAATAGCTGGAGCCACGGAAGACCAGGGATACTATTCAGCAGGTTCTAACAGGTTCTGGAGAACCGGTAGTGGAAATTTTGAGTAGTTCAGAGAACCAGAAAATACCACCTCTTGCTGGCCCCAGAGTGGGGTGGGAATGGAGATTTTGTAATTTCCGTCCCCCAGGAGTGGGGAGGAAATGGAGAATTTGAAGTATCCTTCCGCTGAAGTGGGGTGGGAATGGAGAATTTGAAGTATCCTTCCCCTGGAGTGGGGTAAAAATGGAGATTTTGCAGTATCCTTTCCCTGCCACGCCCACCAAGCCACACCCACCAAACCACACCCACAACAGAGGTGGGTTTCAGCAGGTTCTGACCAGTTCTGGAGAACCGGTAGCGGAAATTTTGAGTAGTTCAGAGAACTGGTAGTAAAAATTCTGACTGGCTCTGCCCCCATCTATTCTCTGCCTCCTGAGTCCCGCTGATTGGGAGGAAATGGGGATTTTGCAGTAACTTTCCCCTGGATTGGGGAGGTAATGGAGATTTTACAGTATCCTTCCCCTGGAGTGGGGTGGGAATGAAGATTTTACAGTATCCTTCCCATGCCACACCCACCAAGCCATGCCACACCCACCAACCCCCACCCACAGAACCGGTAGTAAAAAAAATTTGAAACCCACCACTGACCCACAGAACCGGTGGTAAAAAAAATTGAAACCCACCACTGACCCACAGAACCAGTAGTAAAAACATTTGAATTCCAACACTGCACAAGACCTCACCAGTCCATGGAGCTATCTTCAAACATCCATGGATACTTGCAGGAGACTATCATGTATATGATTATTTGAAATCATTATGGCTTATACTAGATGTGATTCGTAACCGGGAACAAAATCTCAGCATTATTTTAAGCAGTAAAGAAAAGAAGGGATAAAAAATAATAGCTAAAAATTCTATAATGGTAGGCAAGTTGGAGGAATATAAAGGCAGACAAGAGAAACCAAATCTTTAAAGACTGTGCAGCTTTTAAAATCTTCTTACAGCTTAAGAATGTATAAATTACAAGGCACTTTGGGTTTGGGTTTTATTTTTTCTCTCCCATAACCACTGCTGGAAACTGACAATGTCTCATTTGTAATAAAATATTTAGTTATAGAAATTAACTTCACTAGATCAAGATGTTTGAAGAGATTGAATTTCAATTTTTATAACAAGATTAATAAAATAAGAAATTGAATTAGTTATGACATGAGCTACTTTTGAATTTCGGCTGTAGGATTAAAAAAAAAAAGCAAAAAAAAAAGGTAAATGTTTTATAATGGGATATTAAGAGTTTCCTATTAAAACGGCAAGGACAACAGACATAACCCACATTTATGGACACTATAAAATAATGAGTGGGAAGAAAAATGAAGAAATGCACAGAATACACCGTAATATATACATGTAGATGTATGTGGAGCTCCATAATTTGGAGTCCAAAAATAATTCCTTTTCGTAGGCTGCAGTTGTAGATTTTTACTGCCAGTTCAGACTTCAAAGGCGCTGTTTTTCAAAGAAATGTACTGTGCCTAGGAATTAATAGAAGATGTCCAAGATGCCATGAACAGTCAGAAAATGGTTAGTGTCTAAATCAGGAACAATGTGTCCTCCGCTGCACACCAACTAATAGACGCAAGTTGCAAATTAGGAGTGAAGAAAAAGTTGGCTATAATTCAGCAGCTAATTCAGACTAATTAAAAAGTTTTGTTGCAGGCAGACTTCATGGATGGCTCAATTATCTCTGTCGTTAAAAACAATCCTTCACACCTGGCCAGCTTAATATCTTGTCTCAACATAGGGCAGATCCGCATTTTCCCCTTAACTGATACAGGCCATGCCCCACTTGCTAAGTTCATGAATGGATGCCATCATCTTCTTCCCATTCTCGGCCCATTGGATGTAAATAAAAACTGCGCTTGGTTTTTCTGGCTTTGATCAAAACACAACTCAACCAACCAAGGTGTTGGTTATCATCTTTAAAGCGCTCCATGGCACAGGACTGGGTTACTAACGGGACCGCCTACTGCCACCTATAGCCTCCCATCGGCCTGTGTGCTCCCATAGGGAGGGCCTCCTCAGGGTGCCGTCAGTCAAACAATGTCGACTGGTGGCCCCCAGGGGGAGGGCCTTCTCTGTGGGGGCTCCTGCCCTTTGGAATGAGTTGCCTCCGGGGTTGCGTCAACTCCCCGACCTCCGGTCTTTTAAACACAAGCTCAAGACCTTTTTATTTCACCGTGCGGGGCTAGCCTGATGAAATTTTTTAGTGGGGGTTTTACGATGGTTTTATCTTAGTTTTAAACCTATTTGGCCATTTTATAATCAATTTTTTAATATGTTTATAATTTTTGTTTATGTTTATGCTGTTTTATTTGGCTGTAAACCGCCCTGAGTCCTTCGAGAGAAGGGCGGTATAAAAATCGAATAAATAAATAAATAAACTCAACTCAACACAAAAAAGGACACTGGTGGCTCAGACTGCTAAGACAGTCTGTTATTAACACAGCTGCTTGCAATTACTGCAGGTTCAAGTCCCACCAGGCCCAAGGTTGACTCAGCCTTCCATCCTTTATAAGGTAGGTAAAATGAGGACCCAGATTGTTGAGGGCAATAAGTTGACTTTGTATATAATATACAAATGGATGAAGACTATTGCTTGACATAGTGTAAGCCGCCCTGAGTTTTCGGAGAAGGGCGGGATATAAATGCAAAAAAACAAACAAACACAAAACAGAATCCTCTTAGAATTTCAGAAAAGATGTTCTCCATTGCTTTCTTCTGTTCTAGTAGAAGCTGCAGGTCTAAGTGGCTGAAGGGACTGGTATGTCCCTCCCATCAAGTACCCAGTAGCCCTTTTGTCCTTTGGGCTTCCAAGTTGCTAGGTTCACCACACTTTTATTAAGATCTCAGTTGACCAGGGATGGTCTGTTAAATCAATGAACTGTTCTCAAGCTCAGGAGCTGAGATTCTATTAAATCCCTACATTTTTTCACATCTGCCTTTTCCATTTCTGCCCAGACTGGATTAAGCTTTTTTGACTCATGCCAGCTAGTACTGCAAAGCTTCCCTTTCCTTCCTTTCCTTTCTTTCTTCTCCTTTGCTCTCCCCTCCCCTCTCCTTCCCTCCCCTCTCTCCTCTCCTTCCCGGTCCTCTCCCTTCTCCTTCCCTCTCCTTCCTTAACTCCCATATCCTCCCCTCTCCTCTTCTATCCTTCCGTCTCCCCTCCCCTACTTTCCCTCTCCTCTCCCTTCTCCTTACCTATCCTTCCCTAGCTTCCATATCCTACCCTCCTCTCCCCTCTCCTCTCCACTCTTCTGCTCTCCCCTCCCCTCTCTTCTCTCCTTCCCCCTCCTTTCCTAGCTCCCTCTCCTCCCCTTTCCTCCCCTCTCCTCTGCTCTGCTCAGCTCTGCTCTCCCCTCCCCTCCCTCTACTTTCCCTCTCCTCTCCCCTATCCTTCCCTCTCCTCTCCTCATCCTTTCCTAACCTCCCCTATCCTCTCCTCTGTTCTGCTCTCCCCTCCCGTCTCCCCTTCCGTCTCCCCTCCTCTCCTCTTTCCTTCCCCTTCCCCTTCTTTCTTTCCCCTTCCACTTCCCTCTTTCCTTCCCTTCCAGGTCCCAAAATACAAATCACAATGTTGCAAAATTGCAAAATTGTTTCTACAAAGCAGAATTATTAATTCACTCCTGTACAGAATTCCCATGGTCTTCCAGAGGATGGTAGGAACAAAAGAACAATCTGTTCTGCTGTTTTGACTATTGTAGCATCCGAGCAACAGTGATACCGTAAGGGGAAAAGAGACCAGAAGGAAGGTTGACTCCAGTGACTCCAGTATATTATAGTATCTTTATTATCTTTCCATGATGTGTGGACCTCAACTCCCAGAATTCTCCAGCCAGTTGGTTGAAGTCCACGCATGGTAAAAATGGGCTTTCGAAAAACATGTCCCAAAGTTTCAGATTTTCCGGATACATGTCTTAGTCTACAAGGATTCCTTTATAATTGCCATCCATAATGGCAGAATTGAGGCAGTGGCTCAAATGGGTCTTTACCTAGAATAGGGGCCTCTGTGGCTCAGACTGCTATTAACAGCAGCTGCCTGCAATTACTGCAGGTTCTAGTCCCAACAGGCCCAAGGTTGACTCAGCCTTCCATCCTTTATAAGGTAGGTAAAATGAGGACCCAGATTGTTGGGGGCAATAAGTTGACTTTGTATATAAATATACAAATAGAATGAAGACTATTGCTAACATAGTGTAAGCCACCCTGAGTCTTCGAAGAAGGGCGGGATATAAATGCAAATAAAAAAAAATTGCCAGATGTGCTTGCTCCGATTCTGATATAAAAGCAAATTTAGAAGCCTCTGTACAGACAAAGCATCTGAAGCAGTGGTGGAATTCAATTTTTTTTTACTACTGGTTCTGTGGGTGTGGCTTGGTGGGCGTGGTGTGGTTTGGCTTGGTGGGCATGGCAGGGGAAGGATATTGCAAAATCTCCATTTCCACCCCACTCTGGGGCCAGCCAGAGGTGGTATTGGCCGGTTCTCCAAACTACACAAAATTTCCACTACCTGTTCTCCAGAACCCGGCAGAACCTGCTGAATAGCACCCCTGGTCTGAAGTCACCAAGTATAGAAATGATGGCAACGGTTTATTTCTCTCTTTTCTTTCTCAACTGATACCACAAGGGGTAAGAAGAAAATACAACTCACAAGAGAGATTGAGGAAACAGAAACCAAGAAAGGAAAATATGGCAGATGTGCCAGTATTGCAAGGAAACAACTAAATCCTTCATATTTTTATTCAAAGTGATATGTATTAAGTCATTTCAACATTTTGAATTCAGTGGGAACTACAAAAGAACCAAGTGTGTGTGTGTGTGTATGTATGTATGTATGTATGTATATAAATATATATATGTATGTATATATATATATATATTCTGAGGTTTTCACGGGTGTTTGTATGTAAGTCTTTGGTTATTCGGGTTTTCTCCCACATAAAATTGGAAGTGTCTTGGCGACGTTTCGACGAAGTCTCATTCGTCATCTTCAGGCTTCAGCTTTGTGCTTCTGGGAGCAATGTGTGATTGCAGCTGTTTCTTCCTTTTTAACTGCTAGTGGGGGTTTGAACTGATTGGGTGGGAACTTGGCTGTGCTCTGATTGGATGGGGGTGTGTCCTGTTTGGGTGGGGGCTTGGTTGTGCTCCGATTAGTCTGAGTTGCAGGGGGATTTGAGCTGGTGAGCTGCATTGCTGTTGTTTGGCTTCGTGGTCGTGGTTGTGCTACATCTTCATAGTGGGTGTCAGTCTGCTGCATGTATGGATTGGAGGGGTTTGAAATGGCTAATGTTGCAGCTGCAGTCTGGCTTCTGGTCCTTGGTCGTGCTTCATGATCAGTGAGGGTTTGGGTCCCCTGCAACTCAGACTAATCCCCCTGCAACTCAGACTAACCTGAGAAAGAAACAGCTGCAATCACACATTGCTCCCAGAAGCACGAAGCTGAAGCCTGAAGATGACGAATGAGACTTCGTCAAAACATCGCCAAGACACTTCCAATTTTACGCGGGAGAAAACCCGAATAACCAAAGACCTACATACAAGCACCCGCGAAAACCTCAGAAAACATATATATATATATTTATTTATTCCCCCTTTTTAGGGGCTGGAGAAATTTAGGTCAGAAAAAAGCTGGGTTCGTCTCAGTTTTGGTCATTATAATATTGCTGAGCTTAACTATCTAGTTTTTGTTTTTTTTAAATTAGGCCGGAATTCTCTAAAACTGTAATTTCACAGAGTGGGTTCATCTTAAAACCAATAGCAGGGCCACATTTTTACCAGTCTCAATGTCAGCTACTACTTTCTAAGTTCACCTTTGCCTTGACATCTACTGGAATTCTTATTATTGGCTTGCTAAACTTTGATGATTCTATTTTCTTTTTAAAAAAATAAAATTGGTCTAGTTCTTAGTAGGCTGGCACATGATGTCATCGGTGAAGTTCAAGTGGTATCTCTAATGTTAAATATTACTAGATTTAATGTTCCTACCATCTCCGTGGAAATTAGAATTTAATTTTGCACAAGTCATGCAAATCAAGCACATTTGTTCCAGAAAAATATTCTTAAGACCAGGAAGTCCCAAAGGTGCATTTCAAAAGACAACTAGACTTTCTTTGGTTGCAGTTAGAGACAGCAGATATGTTAAAATTAAATTTCCCTCTCTCAACAGAGTGGAGGGAGGATCAGTAATGGGATTCAAGTGGTGTAACAGCCGATTCTCAATCTGCTCTGCTGCGCCTATCAGCTGGGCTTCAAACAAAGGAAATATAGGTCAGTATAGCGTAGGGATGGGTGGGAGGGCCCAGATGATAGTTGGATTGAACCGGTTCACTCTCAGCTGATCATCGGAGCTACTGGTTCATCCGAACCATCTGAACCAGCTGAATTCAACCCCTGTGGAGGATATCTCCAACCTCCAACCAGCTGAATCCAACCCCTGTGGAGGGGGGCCGGATAGCTCAGGCTGGTAAAGCCTGTTATTAAGAACACAAAGCCTGCAATTACTGCAGGTTCAAGCCCGGCCCAAGGTTGACTCAGCCTTCCATCCTTTATAAGGTAGGTAAAATGAGGACCCAGATTGTTGGGGAGGCAATAAGTTGACTTTGTAAAAATATACAAATAGAATGAGACTATTGCCTTATACACTGTAAGCCGCCCTGAGTCTTCGGAGAAGGGCGGGGTATAAATGTAAACAAAAAAAAATCTCTTGTCTATAACACACTCTGTTGTGCCTTGTCCTCCCTCCTCTCCTCAGCCGGGCCCCTCCCATCTCCTGCTATCCGATTCAGAGTCTGATAATGAAGAGGAAAGGCCTGGCATGCCTCCAGCCCCCAGCCCTGGCACCATGCCCAGACAGAATGTCAGGAATGAACAAACAAACCTCACTCCTACAGCATGTGAACACAAAGCCAGCCACATGCTAGAATTGCTGGAAGCAGATCAGGAGGAAGGAAATTCACAGTGGACAGATCCCCCCTTCTGGACAATTGAGAGGCGACGTCAGCAGAAGGAAGAGAGGGGCAGGCCTGGATAAGTGCTGAGTCATGGAGCCACACCCACAGCCTATATAAAGGATCTGCTTTTTGGCATTCTCTGAGTCAGGCAAAGTCTCATCTGGTTTGCTGAAGTCACACCTTGGATTCCTGCCTGCCCTGAGAACTCTGACAGGAATTTGGCAAAGCTGCAGAGGCTTCGTGGCCACGCTTGATACAGACTTCCCAGACCTGGCCGTCGGAGGTGGGGTGGGACACGACACGCTCCTTCCAGCAGTCACTGGAACGTTCTACATTCTACATTCTACATTCATTTGCACTTCTAATTCAGGTGATCTGGACTAGCTTGATTTTTATCTTTAATTTTAATTGAATGTGACGGGTTCTTAAATTTTTGTAATTTTATGGGGGTGTATATTATTTTAACTTTTGGGCATATTTAAATCAGTTTTTTAAGGGTTGTTTTAATTATTGTATATGCTTGTATTTTATCTGCCTGTTCACCGCCCTGAGTCCTCCGGGAGAAGGGCGATGTACAAATTAAAATATTATTATTATTATTATCTTGAGGGTACAGATAAATCTTCAAGGGGCCTCAATGACTCTCAGAGAGCTAATGACCAACCTTCAGACTTGATCAGACCAGATGACTGCAAAGAATACAAATCCTTCTATTCCCCACCAGTCAGAATGGAAGAAGCTTCTTGGATGAGAAGCAAAATGTTTCCAGGTGGGGGTGAGTGGACGATGACAAGAAAGTCCAGTTAGAGAAACATCTTTGGGCCAGTTATGACCTGGATGATTGAGACTCTCCATAGACATTGTAGGAAGTTAGCACCCACCCCTCTCCTAGGAAAATGAAATATTCTAGGAATATTCCTAGAATATTCTATTCCTAGAATTCTATTCCTAGAATTTCTCTGGATGAGAAATGGAGAAACATGTTTTTTTAGAGGCAGGAAGCAGACTCACTCTTAATAGCCTCCACCATCCTCAATAGCCCACAGCAGATTTCCACACTTAAGAGATAAAGAGATAGCTAGTTCTATTCATAGGCAAATGCCTCACCCAGGATCCTGTTGTGGTCCACCAGCAGCCTGCAGAGCTGGCAACAGACTCAGACAGTGATGAGGCTGAGGAAGAGTGTCGGCCAGTCCTGGAGGCTGGGGAAGGCCCAGATGAGGGCTCTGCGTCAGAGGCAGAGGTGGGGCCAGGGCCATCAGGGAACGATGTGCGGACTCCCGAGCCTCTAGAGGCCGACAGTAGTGAGGCAGAGGAACAGAAGGGGCCTTTTCCTAATGCCTGCATGAGAAGAGCTGCCAGAAGGCAAGAGCAGCTAAAGCAAAGAGGATGACTTGGGAGTAGGGCCAAGAGATGATTGGCCCCTCCCATAAGGCTTAAAAGACCAGCAACGGCGTTTGGGCTCTTTGTCGGAAAACAACGTTGATAGCTTTGTCTTGTTGCATTTGTTTCGTCTTCTGAACTTTTGCCAAGAAAAGCCTTTGGCAGTTTGCCTAATTAGACCAAGGTCGGTGATAAGACTGCGGAATTGTGTTGGGAAGAATTTGCTTTGATTTAGTTTGGACTACACTGAGAATGAGTTAATTCTCAGCTGTTCTAATAAAGTTTGTTTGTTTTTAAACTGACTGAGTTTACTACTACCTACTTGGGCCTGGGTCACAACAGATCCAAAAAAGGTAGGATTAGCCCTCTACCCATCTAGCAACAGAACTCACCACATGGCACCTGGGGAGATTGCATCACCCAGCAAGGTTCAACCAAGCTTGGGACTCAGGACAGCCTACAGAGTTGCCCCTGCATGGCCCCATGGGAATCTGACAACCAATCAGAATGCAAGCTCAAATTCAAAGCCTAACAGAGGGCATCAAACCCAGGCACTCTCAGCATCTCTGTCCTTTTTCTGCCCAGGATCTTAAGCCATGTGATCCTGTTCATCAATAAACCTTCTGTTCTGTTTCCCCCTCCCACCACTCCCCACAAAAAGTCAGTCAAAGGCCTTTTCCCAATTTATTTACATTTGGCTGAATTCCTTCTGGCACAGAGGTGTCTCCCCACACGCCTGCCAAAATCCCTGGAAATAACCAGAAAATTATAGATAAAGCACGCTTCACTCACAAACAGATTCTTCTATCCATGACACAGTTTGCCCGCACAAATTCATTGCTTTGTCCAAGACACAAAGCCAGGAAGTTCCACCTCCTGCTTTATAGCCCCTGTGGGTATCACTCCGTGACTCATCATTCTTTGACTTTGTCCCAACGCCTCCTCTGCTGCGCGTGCAGGTCACGTCTGCGCAGTCTTGCATCAAGCCAAGATTGTTCTTGGGGCATTGCCAAATCAGAAGAAGGCCCGGGGGAATCAGGCCTTGCCAGCCCCTCCTCCTCCTCCTGGGTGGGTGCCAGGGAGGGAGAGGGCCCAGGGGAAGCAGGCCTTGCCAGTTCCTCTTCCTCACTTTCTGAATCATCCTCCTTCAGGAGTCCGAGTCCGGGAACCTGGGTCACAACACCTTCTTTCCAAGCAACTTCCATGAATCCGGTGTCTTTTTCCCCTCTTGGAACTGAACCCAGAAGGATATTTCTTCCAACATTAAGACCAGAAATAAAAGATGCTCTATTTTAAAATGGAAATTTCAGCTTTACTCAGACCACCAACTGACAAGGGAAATGTGGACAGAAATTATTCAACGATGGTAAACCCGATTTTCGCTAAAATTGCCCCGAATTGTCCACAAAATATACAAAAATAAGATAACAAGTAAAATTCATAAGAGATACTAGGTTTTTCTTCCTATAGATGTGTTTGAATGAATTCCTATGCTATTGTGTACTGTACCTTTTCAGAAGAGATTGAATAGAGATGAAAGACAGGCAGGGCGAAAAATGAAAAAAAAAACATTTTAACATTTAATTCTTAAAATCAGAGGTATCTTTTCAGCATATTATACAAAAATCTATAATCTTACTATCATTCAGTTATTTTTTTGGGAGGGAGTATTGAACCAAATGGGCCATTAACCACTGGGATCACCGTAGCTGGTTTGTGACATAATTTTTAAATTTACTTTGTGATCTGATCCAATTCTTTATCTGCTGTTCTACTATCACCTGATATTGTCACATCAGTTATATTATTATTAAACATGAAACTCAGTCAACTGAACATTTAAAAATGTATCACAAATATCATTGATTGACTTGATGGTTGATACGGGTTGCTTTCCACAGCCTAGTTATCAACCAAGTATCTTCTAAAATAATGTATTATTATTGTTGTTGTCGTCATCATAGAATAGAATAGAATTTTATTGGCCAAGTGTGATTGGACACACAAGGAATTTGTCTTGGTGCATATGCTCTCAGTGTACATAAAAGAAAAGATACCTTCATCAAGGTACAACATTTACAACACAATTGATGGTCAATATATCAATATAAATCATAAGGATTGCCAGCAACAAAGTTATAGTCATACAGTCATAAGTGGAAAGAGATTGGTGATGGGAACTATGAAACGATTAATAGTAGTGCAGATTCAGTGAATAGTCTGACAGTGATGAGGGAATTATTTGTTTAGCAGAGTGATGGCCTTCGGGAAAAAACTGTTCTTGTGTCTAGTTGTTCTGGTGTGCAGTGCTCTATAGCGTCGTTTTGAGGATAGGAGTTGAAACAGTTTATGTCCAGGATGCGAGGGATCTGCAAATATTTTCACGGCCCTCTTCTTGATTCGTGCAGTATACAGATCCTCAATGGAAGGCAGGTTGATAGCAATTATTTTTCCTGCAGTTCTAATTATCCTCTGAAGTCTGTGTTTTTCTTGTTGGGTTGCAGAACCGAACCAGACAGTTATAGAGGTGCAAATGACAGACTCAATAATTCCTCTGTAGAATTGGATCAGCAGCTCCTTGGGCAGTTTGAGCTTACTGAGTTGGCGCAGAAAGAACATTCTTTGTTGTCCTTTTTTAATGATGTTTTTGATGTTAGCTGTCCATTTGAGATCTTGCGATATGATAGAATGATAGATAATCATCATCATTTGCAATCATCAACAAACAGAGATTAGATTGGAAAATTATAAATGGACGATGGGCCCAGATGGATTTAAAATAAGATTTTGGGATTAATATTAAGAACCTTTTCTCATGGGAAAATACTTACCCTTTGAATTCTTTAAAAATATGATAGGTTGGAACTTTGAAGATTGAGCACTAGAGGGAACCAGAAGGAACTAAAGTTTGCATTTAAAGGAGAAGAATATTTGAGTTACTAATACACAATGGAGCAAAATATTTTAACATTGGATACATTGATCGATACTTTTGACCTAAAAGATAGGATAAGAGTGGATAGATTGTCTTTAAAAGATATTATGGAAGAGGAACAAGTTTTACTGGATAAGACTGATACTGATCTGAAAATGGATTTAAAGATGACAACCTATAAGAATGATATAGAAAAAAACCCCAGTGTATATCTTAATGTTTAGAAGAGGGTGACCTGGATAATTTTCCAATATAAAAGGGCTTGTTAAAACCTTAAAGAATTTTTTTAGTAAAGACAAAGAAAAAAAGAAAAGCAACCAGGTTCTAGCACATTATTTGAATGGACTAAAAATAAAATTGTTAAAAGTAAAAGGAAAGTATATAAAGTCGGTTTATTTGATCAAAGTTAAAATAGATATATTTTTATCTCTGATAACTCTTAGTGCACTTTTGCTGATCAGAACTCAAGAAATGAGGGTTTAAGCATTTGTTTATTGATAAGAGAGAAAATATGTGAAGAAGGAATTTTTTGTTGTATTTTAAGACAAGGGATAAAGTTATGAAGACTCTGAGAACTTGTTGGGATGAAGGGAGAAGTCATTTATAGCAATAGCAATAGCACTTAGGCTTATATACTTCCTAGTTCTTTACAGCACTTTCCAAACTGTTTACAGAGTCAGCATCCTGCCCCCAACAATCTGGTCCTCATTTTACTGACCTCGGAAGGATAGAAGGCTGAGTCAACCTTGAGACCCATCAGGGTCAAACTCCAAGCTGAGGGCAGAGTTTGCCTGCAATACTACATTCTAACCACTGTGCAACCATGGCAGATAGACAGACAATAGATAGATTAATAACAAGAGAGAGAGAGAGAGAGAGAGAGAGAGAGAGAGAGAGGGAGGGAGGGAGGGAGATTATTTTAAATATTTATTATTATTATTATTATTATTATTATTATTATTATTATTATTATTATTATTATTATTATTATTATTATTATTATTATTATTATTATTATGCAGTGGCTTAGTGGCTAAGATGCTGAGCTTGTCGATCGAAAGATTGGCAGTTCAGCGGTTTGAATCCCTAGTGGTGCTTAATGGGGTGAGCTCCCGTTGCTTGTCCCAGCTTCTGCCAACCTAGCAGTTTCGAAAGCACGTAAAAATGCAAGTAGAAATAATAGGGACCACCTTTGGTGGGAAGGTAACAGCGTTCTGTGCGCCTTTGGTGTTGAGTCATGCCGGCCACATGACCATGGAGATGTCTTCGGACAGCGCTGGCTCTTCGGCTTTGAAACAGAGATAAGCACCACCCCCTAGAGCCGAGAACAACTAGCACGTATGTGCGAGGGGAACCTTTACCTTATTATTATTATTATTATTATTATTATTATTATTATTATTATTATTATTATTATTATTATTATTACTATTATTACTATTATTACTATTATTACTATTATTACTATTATTACTATTATTATTATTATTTTAAATTAAATAAAAACACCTGACCCAACTGCAACACAACCTATGTTCCTTTCTGTACCAGTACCCTCTAAAACTCCCTTTTCTCAAAGTAATCCGAAGTTACGATGTCTTTACGTTTTGAAATTCTGTCAAGTTACATAGGGAAGGGAATGGAATGTATCAATTCAGCTGTTAAAAAACGTCATTTCCCCCAAATTCAGGTGTCCTTGTAGCTAACGTCTTGTTTGATGTCTCCTGGTCAACTCACGTATTGGGAATTGTTAATTAAAATGAGTTTGCTTTTGCTCCCTTAAGATTCCCCGTAGACTAATTATCAAAGTGATGTGGAGCGTCTCAAACCTCCAGCAATTGAAAGTCACCAAAAGGACTTCCTTATATTATGAGATTTCCATGCCCCAAAGAGTTTTCTTCTGCTCTACAGAACATACACAATGGGAAGTAGATTACCTTCTCTGCAGGCCCTCTGGCACAGAAGGAAAGAAAAGAAAAGTAGGAAATTGCTAGGGGGGAAAAAAAGCATACATATGCATTAATGTTTTCAACATCCTTCTGATGAATTAAATCCCCTATACAGTAGATGTGAAGAGTGAAGTTGTTATGTTGCTACGGAGGGCGGGATTCCCCCTTCCCATTTACTCCCCCTAAATCTGTGTTGGAAATGCAGCTGTCTCCACTTTAATAAATATTTTTGAAGCAAAATCGGCAAAGGACTACAAAAAAAAAAAAAAATTACCTAGGAAAATTGATTGATTGATTGCTTAATTAATCTTGATATTATTATTGTTGTTTGATAGTTCTGAACCCACATTGGTTATCACGAAGAAAGAATTCCAGCGTTTTGGATACCGACAGTTGCCATTTACATGAATTCGGTCGGGCTGTTCTCCAAAGCACCTGAGGGTAGAACAAGAAGCAATGGGTGGAAACTGATCAAGGAGAGGAGCAACTTAGAACTAAGGAGAAATTTCCTGACAGTTAGAACAATTAATAAGTGGAACGACTTGCCTTCAGAAGTTGTGAATGCTCCAACACTGGAAATTTTTAAGACAATGTTGGATAACCATCTGACTGAGATGGTGTAGGGTTTCCTGCCTGGGCAGGGGGTTGGACTAGAAGGCCTCCAAGGTCCCTTCCAACTCTGATGTTATGTTATGTTATGTTATGTTAATTCTGAAAAAGAAAAACACAAGGAGCACCAGGAGGCTCCAGCTAGTCCAGAATGCGGCTGCGCGGGTGATAGAGGGAGCACCGCGTTGCTCCCATATAACACCTATCCTGTGTGGCCTGCACTGGCTGCCGGTAGCCTTCCGGGTGCAATTCGAGGTATTAGTGACCACCTTTAAAGCGCTCCATGGCTTAGGACCGGGATATCTACGAGACCGCCTTCTGCCACCGATAGCCTCCCAACGACCTGTGCGCTCCCACAGAGTGGGCCTTCTCAGGGTGCCGTCGACCAAACAATGTCGGTTGGCGCCCCCCAGGGGGAGAGCCTTCTCTGTGGCAGCACCGGCCCTTTGTAATGAGCTGCCTCCGGGGTTACGCCAACTCCCCGACCTCCGGACCTTCAAACGTGAACAGAAGACTTTATTATTTCATCGTGCGGGACTAGCCTAAGTGTATTTTAATTGTAATTTTAAAGGGGTTTTATGTTGGTCTATGACCGTTTTAGTTGATTTGGCCCACTAAATATTTGTTTTTAATTCTTTTTAAATTTGTTATTTATATCCTGTATTTTAATATGGCTGTAAACTGCCCTGAGTCCTTCGGGAGAAGGGCAGTATAGAAATTAAATTATAAATAAAATAAATAAATAAATAAATATAACCGAAGAATATTACAGAATATATGTTGTGTACATTGAGTGTATGTTGAGTGTAACAAAAAGTTTCTAGATCTGGCTTTCAAAGCTCTAATCAGTCAATCAGACCACTAGCTATTAACAAAATATTACAGTTTTCTTTCTATATTTAATGGTTCTCTGGATTTTCCCACCCCCCACACACATCCAGATATTTATGTCTAAGATTTACAAGAAATTAAAAGACGCTTGCTCCTGGGGAGGAAAGCTATGGCAAATCTAGATAGCATACTAAAAAGTAGAGACATTACCCTGCCAACAAAATTGTGTATAGTCAAGGCTATGGTTTTCCCAGTTGCAATGTATGGCTGTGAAAGTTGGACCATAAGAAAGGCTGAGCGCCAAAGAATTGAGGCCTTTGAACTCTGGTGCTGGAGAAGACTCCTGCGAGTCCCTTGGATTGCAAGGCGAACAAACAAGTCAGTCCTAGAGGAGATCAACCCTGACTGCTCTTTAGAAGGCCAGATCCTGAAGATGAAACTCAAAATACTTTGGCCACTTAATGAGAAGGAAAGACTCACTGGAGAAGAGCCTAGCACTGGGAAAGACTGAGGGCAAAAGAAGAAGGAGAAGATAGAGAATGAGGTGGCTGGATGGAGTCACTGAAGCAGTCGGTGTGAGCTTAAATGGACTCCAGAGGATGGTAGAGGATACGAAGCCCTGGAGGAACGTTGTCCATGGGGTTGCGATGGGTCGGACACAACTTCGCAATTAACAACAACAAGATTTACAAGACAACCTCTACAAGGGGCCTCTGGTGGCTCAGCAGACTAAGTCTGTCTGTTATTAGCACAGCTGCTTGCAATAACTGCAAGTTCAAGTCCCACCAGGCCCAAGGTTGACTCAGCCTTCCATCCTTTATAAAGTAGGTAAAATGAGGACCCAGATTGTTGGGGGCAATAAAAGTTGACTTTGTATATAATATACAAATGGATGAAGACTATTGCTTAACACAATGTAAGCCGCCCTGAGTCTTCGGAGAAGGGCGGGATATAAATTCAAATAAAAAACAACAACAACAACCATCTGCCCTGTTGCACTGTATGGCACTAAATGCTGGGCAGCAACAACAGGGACCGAAAACTATCTCCATGCCATAGAAATGCAAATGCTCTGTTGGATATATTGGGCATCTCCCTTCTTGACCACATCACAAATGACACCATTCGACAACATTTTGATGCGGCACAAATGTTAAAGAAGATGAGAGATGTCCAGCTCCTTTGGTATGGACATGTCCAGAGACCAGCACCTTCCACTGTGGATCAAAACAGCCGACCAACTAGAAGCTGGTAGAAATGCTAAAATAATGCAGGCCAAAGGTGAAGGGAATGACTCTTACCTATCCACACTGGGGGATAAAATAGAAAGGTTGGTGTTGCAGCATATATTTTGCTGATAATGTACGCTGAGTTGAGTTTCCTAATTTTTCATCAGTCTGCAAATTATATTCAGGGCATAATTTTTGTAATTTGTGTGATGATGGGATGGCACATGTGCCCTAACTGTGCCTCCTATGGACATCCGTAAGTGCCATAACTGTACAACTTCAAAATACCACAGAGAAACTTTGGGTAGGGCTACTTTTGCCTGGCATCTCCTTCCTTCCTTCCTTCCTTCCTTCCTTCCTTCCTTCCTTCCTTCCTTCCTTCCTTCCTTCCTTCCTTCCTTCCTCTCTCTATCTCTGTCTTTCTATCTCTTTCCTTCCTTCCTTTTCCCTTCCTTCCTTCCTTCTTCTCTCCCTTCCTCTCACTCTCTCTGCATCTCTGTCCCTTTCTCTCTCTGTATCTTTTGTCTCTCTCTCCTTCCTTCCTTCTTTCTTTTCCTTCCTTCCTTCCTGCCTTCCTGCCTTCCTTCCTTCCTTCCTCCTTCCTTCCTGCCTTTCTTTCTTCCTTCCTTCCTTCCTTCCTTCATCTCTCTATCTTGCTGTCTCTCTCTCTCTCTTTCCTTCCTTCCTTCCTTCCTTCCTTCCTTCCTTCCTTCCTTCCTTCCTCCTTCCTTCCTTCCTTTCCCCTTCCTTCCTCTCCCCCTTCCCCTCTCTCTCTCTGTATCTCTTCTCTCTCTCTCCTTCCTTCCTTCCTTCCTTCCTTGCTCCCTCCCTCCCTCCCTCTTTCCTTCCCATTTCTTCTTTCATCTTCCTTCCTTCTCTCCCTCCCATTTCTTCTTTCATCTTCCTTCCTCCCTTCCTCCCTCCCTGAAATTTCTTCTTGCTTCTTCCTTCCTTCCTTCCTTCCTTCCTTCCTTCCTTAGCTCCAGACATAATAGATAGATTTAAATACCTGAAACTGAGCATCATGGTTCAATTTTTCCTTTTTTTAAAAAAATGATGAGTTATTACCCATCTGTGACATTCAAGTCCCGTTTTGATTAAAATATTAAGCGGGGATTCGGTTCCAGGTTTTGGTGCTCCATATCAATTCAGATCCTGCATGGGTGACAAATGTCCACTTCGTTTTTAACAAATCATGTTTTATTTCAGTTAGAATGTCGCTTCAGGGTATGGTAAAAACAAACAATGGAGGCAACAAAATTATCTTCTTGAGAAGTTCTTCTTCTGATGTCTACAGTTCCATTTTCTTAACACTTATCATCATTTTTTTTTTCATATTTTCATTGATTTATGTTTTCAAAATTCAGGTTGTTTTGCATCATTGCCAAATATTTCCAAACATTTCTGAGTCCAATTATGTGATAGAGAATCAATAATCAGTTGTCTATGGAGATTCTCCATATGAATATATATGGAGAGTGATGAAGTCATTACTCTGCTTAACCAATTCCCACAACCCTGTCAAATAATTTACTAAGACTGTATTATTATTATTATTATTATTATTATTATTATTATTATTATTATTATTATTATTATTATTATTATTATTATTATTATTATTATTATTATTATTATTTATTCTCTTCCTTCCTAGTATCTATCTCTTCCCACTTATTACTATAACCATGTTGTTTGTATCTTTCAATTATATTGTTTTATTTGTTTCCTAGTACGGTTTGATAGCTTATTAGTAACCTTGAGTATCACTAAGTGTTGTACCTTTTTATTCTGGATGAATACATTTTATCCTCCTTATGTACACTGAGAGCATATACACCTAAGACAAATTCCTTGTGTTTCAAATCACACTTGGCCAATAAAGAATTCTATTCTATTCTATTCTATTCTGTTCTGTTCTGTTCTGTTCTGTTCTGTTCTGTTTTGTTCTGTTCTATTCTATTCCGTTGTGTTCTGTTCTGTTCTATTCTATTCTGGTTTGGTTCTGCAACCCAACAAGACAGACACAGACTTCAGAGGATAATTAGAACTGCAGAAAAAACAATGGCTACCAACCTGCCTTCCATTGAGGACCTGTATATTGCACGAATCAAAAAGAGGGCTGTGCGATGTGATTGTGAGGATGCTACTTATTTTCATATATGGTGGACTTGTAAAAAAAATCAAAGCATTTTGGATTAAAATACGGTGGATCATGCAGAATATTCTGAAAAAGAAGATAAAATTTACTCCACAGTTGTTCTTATTGGGTATAATTACAGACTGTACAGTTATAGAGACTAAGCTGATTTTAAATTTAATAACAGCAGCGAGACTTTTGGTTGCACAATACTGGAAGAGAGAAGATTTACCTACGATTGAAGAATGGACACTTAAAGTATCAAATTTAGCAGAAATGGCAAAAATTTCTGCGTATTTGAAAGACCATTCACAAGAAAAATATGTATTGGAGTGGAGAAGTTGGATTGATTATATTCAAAACAAGTATCGGACTAAAAAGTATCAAATAGTTTATGAATAATGTTAGGAATGGCATATATTAATGTATATGTTTATATGGGAAAGGGGAGTTAAGGGGGTATTGGAAGAGGGTGGATATGAGTTAAGATTTTTGTTGTATTTTAGCTTATGATTGTTAGATGTTATACCCTGCATTTTGTTCTGGGAAGTCTCGGGGGGGTTGGGGGGGTTGGGGGGGAGAGGGAGGAGGGGAGAAATGGGGGAGGGAAAACAATTGTTTTAAAAAATTTTCTTTGTAAAACTTTTTCAATAAAAAAAATGAAAAAAAAAAGAGGGCTGTGAAAATATTTACAGACCCCTCACATCCTGGACATAAACTGTTTCAACTCCTACCCTCAAAACGATGCTATAGAGCACTGCACACAGAACAACTAGACACAAGAACGTTTTTTTCTCAAACGCCATCCCTCTGCTAAACAAATAATTCCCTCAACACTGTCAAACTAGTTACTAAATCTGCATTACTATTAATCTTCTCATCGTTCCTATCACCCATCTCCTCCCACTTATGACTGTATGACTGTAACCTTGTTGCTGGTATCCTTAAGATTTATGTTGACTGTTTCCCTATGACTATCATTAAGTGTTGTACCTTATGATTCTTGATGAATGTATCTTTTATTTTATGTACACTGAGAGCATGTGCACCAAGACAAATTCCTTGTTTGTCCAATCACACTTGGCCAATAATTCTATTCTATTCTATTCTAGTCTAGTCTAGTCTAGTCTAGTCTATACTATTCTACTCTACTCTACTCTACTCTACTCTACTCTACTCTACTCAGCTCAGCTCAACTCAGCTCTACTCTACTCTACTCTACTCTACTCTACTCTACTCTACTCTACTCTACTCTACTCTACTCCATTCTATTCTATTCTATTCCAGGTCATGGTTGTCCCAAAGGTGCTTTTTCAAGAGGCAGCTGGGCTTTCTTGCTTTTCTTTGAAGATGTTTTGCTTCTCATCCAAGAAGCTTCTTGAGCTCTGACTGGATGGTGAGGGATGGAAGGGGCCTCTTGTGGCTCAACAGACTAATGCAGTCTGTTATTAGCTGCCTGCAATTACTGCAGGTTCTAGTCCCACCAGGCCCAAGGTTGACTCAGCCTTCCATCCTTTATAAGGTAGGTAAAATGAGGACCCAGATTGTTGGTGGCAATAAGTTGACTTTGTATATAAATATACAAATAGAATGAAGACTATTGCTAACATAGTGTAAGCCGACCTGAGTCTTTGGAGAAGGGCGGGGTATAAATGCGAATTAAAAAAAAACAAGCTCCTTTGGATCAATAATCAGTTGTTTCTCTAATTATGCACCAGTTATTGATGTGGAAGTTGGCTTTTCATTCACCTAGACTTCTCTTTAGTGTTATTTTATCAATCAGCATATTGTTCCTCGTGGAATTTCAGCAGTTACTTTTTTTGCTCAGGTGGATAGAATTAAGTTTTAAATATGTGTCTCAGTTGCAATTGCTAATATATGAGCTAGCAACTTGAACATTGTTGACAAGGAAGTATTTGCTCTGTAGTTGCTTGCAATTACATTTTGCATCTTTCTTCTATTATTAAACATCTTCTACCAGTTGTCATCCATTCTTCAACTTTTCCAATTTATGATATTTTATTTAAATTGAGAAGCTAATCTTTCATGGATGGTTGTCAGAAGTTTAAGCCAAAATCTACATACTTCATCTTTTCCTTGTGCACTCTAGTTCTTAACTCTTTTTTTTTTTGGCTGGCTTTTTAATAATTTCAGATGTTATGAGTGTATTATTCATTTTGACTGAGCCAATATTCTTCTCAATCTTTGGATTGTGATTCCAATCAAATATTGAAGGATCAAGTGAGGTCCTCAGTCCAAAACTGTTGTCCATAGATTTCGTATGTGATCTATTGACTTCCAAGGAAATAAATTAGTCTGGTTTCATGAGGGACGGTTCTGTAATTATGCTCCTGGAGCTTGCTTTATTATTAATATATCAAAAATGTAAAATGAGCTGACTGCAATGCATATCCCATTCCTATTCTTCCTTTGTAAGCCACATCAGATGAAACAAGTACAAGAGGAGGAGGAGGAGGAGGAGGAGGAGGAGGAGGAGGAGGAGGAGGAGGAGGAGGAGGAGGAGGAGGAGAAGAAGAAGAAGAAGAAGAAGAAGAAGAAGAAGAAGAAGAAGAAGAAGAAGAAGAAGAAGAAGAAGAAGAAGAAGAAGAAGAAGAAGAAGAAGAAGAAGCTTCTATTTACTGAGTCCCATAACCTATATGGTAAATCACTGCAATTCAAGTGTGTTGTTTTACAATAACACAGTAAATAAGCAACTTCATCACCACCAAATCAGACACTTTCCAGTGACAGGGCTAACCATAATAGCCTTTCAGAGATAGTTTGGCTGTCTCTGTTGTGACAAGTGGGGAGGTTTGCTCCTGGTTTCAACTGTGACACTATTGTTGAGTATTGTAACTTAAGTTCCTTGTGACAGTCATTCCAAGCGCTGGTTGAATAGAGAATGGGAGGAAAGCTTCTTTGACAAATTTGAATCAAAAAAATATTTTAGATAATCTAATCAGGGACTAACTGCATTCCATGGACGTAGTTTTTGAAATGTACTGTAGGTATCATATTTTCTCATACTTACTCAGTCCCTTCCAAATAAGGTACATTCACTAGGTTAATACATTGTGGTCAGCTATATTAACATTTGTGCGTGTTTTGGTGAGGTTTATATGAAACCACCAAGACCTGGTTTATGAAGTGTGAACTTAGGGAAGTGATTCAATGGAAATCTATCTGTTGGTGTGAGACATGATCAGGCTGACCCGGAGGGAAGGGTCAAACGTATCATCAGTCTCAAGTCCCTTCACCGTTGACAAGAGTTCTAAGTCCAGCCTGCCTAGAATTCCATTGACTCTTATCTACCATCAATTTGCTTTTTAAAAAAATTTTTTAAATTTGAATTTATATCCCGCCCTTCTCCGAAGACTCAGGGCGGCTTACACTGTGTTAAGCAATAATCTTCATCCATTTGTATATTATATACAAAGTCAACTTTTATTGCCCCCAACAATCTGGGTCCTCATTTTACCTACCTTATAAAGGATGGAAGGCTGAGTCAACCTTGGGCCTGGTGGGACTTGAACCTGCAGTAATTGCAAGCAGCTGTGTTAATAACAGACAGACTTAGTCTGCTGGGCCACCAGAGGCCCTTTGAGCGTTAATAGTTCAGATTCCTGTAGAGAGTGTAAGCTTGTCATAAACCTTTATGTTCATTTGATTTGCTTGGACTTCCTGATTGTCCCATGCTTACAGTTGGGTCTACGTGGCTGAAGTAGATTTTCTCCTTCACTAGAGATATGGGGATAGCAAGAAATTTATGCTTTTGATACCCATCCTATAAAGTAGTAGTGTTGTTAATTGTGAAGTCGTGTCTGACCCATCATGACCCCATGGGCAATGTTACGCCAGGCCTTCCGGTCATCTACCATCCTCTGAAGTCCATTTAAGCTCACGCCTACTGTTGTGCCTTGTCCTCCCTCCTCCTGCCGGGCCTGCTATCAGATTCAGAGTCTGATAATGAAGAGGAACGGCCTGGCATGCCTCCAGCCCCCAGCCCTGGCACCATGCCCGGACAGAATGTCAGGAATGAACAAACAAACCTCACTCCTACAGCATGTGAGCACGAAGCCAGCCACGTGCTAGAATTGCCGGCAGCAGATCCAGAGGAAGAAAATTCACAGTGGATGGATCCCCGCTTCCGGAGATCTGAGAGGCGACATCAGCAGAAGGAAAAGAGGGGCAGGCCTGGATAAGTGCTGAGTCATGGAGCCACACCCCATGGCCTATATAAAGGATCTGCTTTTTGGCATTCCTTGAGTCAAGCAAAGTCTCATCTGGTTTGCTGAAGTCACACCTTGGATTCCTGCCTGCCCTGAGAAATCTGAAAGGAATTTGGCAAAGCTGCAGAGGCTTCGTGGCCACGCTTGATACAGACTTCACAGACCCAGTCGTCAGAGGGGGAGGGGGACACGACACCTACTGCTTCAGTGACTCCATTCAGCCACCTCATTTTCTGACATCCCATTCTTCTTTTGCCCTCAATCTTTCCCAGCATTAGGCTCTTCTCCAGTGAGTCCTTCCTTCTCATTGGGTGGCCAAAGTATTTCAGTTTCATCTTCAGGATCTGGCCTTCTAAAGAGCAGTCAGGGTTGATCTCCTCTAGGACTGACCGGTTTGATCGCCTTGCAATCCAAGGGATTCGCGGGAGTCTTCTCCAGCACCAGAGTTCAAAGGCTTCCATACTTTGGCTCTCAGCCTTTCTCATGGTCCAACTTTCACAGCCATACATTGCAATATAGTAGCATAAGCAGTTTTATTTAACTTAGCAACATTCTGAATTAACACCTCATTTTTTTAAGCAACTGTATAAATTGAAAATGATTCTTTTCCAGACAAGAATCTCATAGTTTTCTTTAGCATGATTTATTGAAGTAGATGGATCGTAAAAGTTCTTAGCAAGTGAAATACTTGTTGTTTAGAATCAACACAGCCTATGAATGTTGGAATGGCATAGGGCCTTTCTCATTCTCTTCCTAATGGCCTTCTGACTGTTTTCTTTTTTTAAAAACCAGTTATACAGAATTTTGCAGCTTGTTTCTATTTCTTAAATCTCTATCTGTCCTAGAACCACCTTTTTGAGCAAATTCTTCGAAATGGCAGCAAAGAGACTCGTTGTGAATGGCAGTGATGAAAAGCAAAGACATGGAATTTTAAAGATGCTATTAGTATGTTAGAGTGAGAAGGAAAACATTAAATATTTAATTCTAAATGACTAGTAATTTTGATAAATTAAAAATTAATCTGACGCTTCCTATGAGCTTAGTTATTGATATTGATATTTTGGTTTTGTGGTAGTGTATGTCTGTTTGCATAGATAAATGCACTTGCATATTAGAATTAGAATTATTAGAATTAGAATTCTTTATTGGCCAAGTGTGATTAGACACACAAGGAATTTATTTCCGGTGCATAAACTCTCAGTGTACATACAACAATAATGATAGATCATATGGACACACATCTATTGTTACAACCCAGGTCGCTAAGACAGAGACAGGCTTTGATAAGAGTCCTTTATTACTCTGTTAAATTCAACAACGAACAGGCCTAAAATAGAATAGAATAGAATAGAATAGAAAGAATGGAATGGAATGGAATGGAATGGAATGGAATGGAATGGAATAGAATAGAATAGAATAGAATAGAATAGAATAGAATAGAATAGAATAGAACAGAACAGAACAGAACAGAATAGAATAGAATAGAATAGAATAGAATAGAATAGAACAGAACAGAACAGAACAGAATAGAATAGAATAGAATAGAATTTTTTATTGGCCAAGTGTGATTGAACACACAAGCAATTTGTCTTGATGCATACGCTCTCAGTGTACATAAAAAAAAAGATACCTTCATCAAGGTACAACACTTACAACACTTAATGATAGTCATAGGGTACAAATAAGCAATCAGGAAACAATCAATATCAGTATAAATCGTAAGGATACAAGCAACAAAGTTGCAGTCATAAGTGGGAGGAGATGGGTGATGGGAATGATGAGATTAATAGTAGTGCAGATTTAGTAAATAGTTTGACAGTGTTGAGGGAATTATTTGTTTAGCAGAGTGATGGGGAAAAACTGTTCTTGTGTCTAGTTGTTCTGGTGTGCAGTGCTCTATAGCGTCGTTTTGAGGGTAGGACTTGAAACAGTTTATGTCCAGGATGCGAGGGTTCTGTAAATATTTTCACAGCCCTCTTTTTGGCTAATGCAGTATACAGGTCCTCAATGGAAGGCAGGTTGGTAGCCATTGTTTTTTCTGCAGTTCTAATTATCCTCTGAAGTCTGTGTCTTTCTTGTTGGGTTGCAGAACCCAACCAGATAGTTATAGAAGTGCAAATGAAAGACTCAATAATTCCTCTGTAGAACTGGATCAGCGGCTCCTTGGGCAGTAAGTCTCCATCCTACATTTCCCTGAAGGCAGCCACCCACAGTCCAAGAAACAAAAGCCAGTAAGCAACAAAACCAATTTGTGAAGAAAGAAAGGAAGTCCAAAGCCAAGGTGTGAGCTCATGGGGCAAGGTCCAGAGTTAAGGTCCCCAGGGCAAGACAAGTCCACAAGGCAAGACACGGGCAGAAACAAGAGTCAAGGCTGAGTTTTTCCCGAAGCAGGGAAGTGTAAGCTGAAGCAAACAATTAACAAAGACAATCTCCCCCAGCTTCTGCTTAAGTCAACCCATGCCAGGCGTTTCTTGTGAGGAAGGCTGAGGTGGCCTTCTCCCGAGCAGCCTCACAGACCTCCTTTGAATTTGCCTCCGCTCTGCTCTCTTTGCCCTCGGATCGACAGGGGGAGGCAGCTGATCTTCATCAGAGGGGATCTGCTGCCTGTCTGCAGCCTATTTACCCTGTGTCTGTAAGGGCAGGCAGCTCTCTGTCCAGTCGACCACCTCCATCAATGTCTGAAGGCACATTGGGACAGCATCATCCTCAGCCCCCGGTCTCTCCAAACATTCCATGGGAGACTTGCCATCCCTGTCAGAAGATGGTCCTTCTCCAACTTCTCCTCCTCCAAATCAGGATCCAATGGGGCCATGACCCCTATACACAAATAGACACTTAACCATTCAGGATTATATACTTACTTTTCCTGGCAGCAGGAATTATTGTAACTTATCCCTTAATAGATATCCATAGGATTTTGTTGTTGCTGGAGTTAAAGTTAACCCATGCACATATACAATTTAAAATCCACATGAGATGGACTATGCATTGCACATGGCAATATAGGTAAAGGTAAAGGTTCCCCTTCCACATATGTGCTAGTCTCCTGATGGCAAACCAATGGCACGCGTGACAGAAGTGGCACACAGAACCATTTTTCTGGGCACACAATGTTTTGTCCTCCCTCGCCTCCGTCCGAATGATGGCTTAATCGTCACTATCAGCTCTGGCAGCAGAATAGCCAGTGTCTGCCAAGAGCCTCCGTTATCTTCCACGATGCTGGTGAGTCACCCAGAAACAAACTTCAGCTCTTAATCATTGGATTTGCCTGTTACAAAGAGACACAGGAGCTCTCGCTGCCTTTTATATCCTGTGGGGTGTGGCTCCATGACTCAGCACTTCCTAGGCCTGCCACACCCTTGCTTCTGTTGTTCCCTCCTCTCCTGCCTAAGAAACCAAGCCTGATTGTGGTCAGCCGGGTCTGCAGGCGTGGCCTGGGGGGGAAGAGTCAGGGGATGGAGGCCTTGTTATCTCTTCCACCTGGCCTGTTTCTGGGTCTTGCAGCTGAGCCAGGTAAGCCGGTGCTCCCGAGGTAAGTCCTGACAGCCCTTCCCCCTCAATGTCCAAGTCACTTTCTGGCAGCAGGCCCGACTCAGGGGCGCAGACACAACACATGAGCTGTCACCCAGCTGACCTGCAGCTGTGTATGTGCACACACGCAGCTGGTGTTCGGGCCTCCAGTGCACATGCACACACTTCAGGGGACCCAGATGGTCTTTGGAGCACTCCTGCACATGTGTGCACATTTCCGCATGCGCATTCGCAGCCGGTATTCGTGCGCGTGCATTGCACATGCAAGAACCACACGCATGCACAGATGGTGCGGTTGTGAAATGCACAGATGGTGCGTATTTGGTGCATTCGGAGATGATGCAGTTGGTGGGCAAAAGTTATGCGCATGCACAGATGGTACAGTTGTGCATGCAGTGCATGGGGGAGGAGCTGTGCGTTAGCATGGATGGCACGTACGCCCAAAGCGTGTGAAGCACGGACCTGTTAGGCACTCGTTGAATAAAAGGTTCACCACCACTGTGCTAGTCGTTCCCGACCCTAGGGGGCGGTGCTCATCTCCGTTTCAAAGCCGAAGAGCCAGCGCTGTCCGAAGACGTCTCCGTGGTCATGGGCCGGCATGACTGAATGCCAAAGGCACACGGAACGCTGTTAACTTCCCACCAAAGGTGGTCCCTATTTTTCTACTTGCATTTTTTACCTGCTTTCGAACTGCTAGGTTGGCAGAAGCTGAGACAAGTAGCGGGAGCTCACCCCGTTATGCAGCACTCGGGATTTGAACCGCTGAACTGCCGACTGAATTGCCGATATAGAGACACACAAAGTTTAGTAGGAAAAGATTTATGTGAGGATATTCAGCTTTTAGGCTGCTTCTGCACTTCCAGAAATTATTTTATTATGGCTTAAGCAGCAATCAATACTCTTCGTTAAGCAGTTGACTCAAAGTTACAAACGTAATGCTTATTATCATACGTAATTCTTATAGAAAGCTGCCCTGAAATTATCAACGCTCCACAAATTTCCCCAAACTCCCCCCAAAATCCTTGTTTTTGTAGTCTTTATTAAAATCCAGGTTCAGTTAACAATCATATAGCAGAAGTTCTCTTTAAAAAAAATATATGAAAAAAATGTATTAATATTTATGTCCATTATTACTGAAAACCCTGTGTCTTTTCAGTGGTCAGGCGGGTTTGTTTGCAAACTCCAGGAGATGCAGTGTTGCCTCATTTATTATTAACTCAGCTCATAAATTCTGCTGCCATCCAAAATAGCCTTAAACAACATAGGCGAAGCACATTCTGAATTCTTGCTTCTGCTTCTAAAATTGAAAAAAAATAAAATAAAATTCTGGACAGCATCTAGATGTCATCAATTTTGAGAGGAAGATGACTGTTCTCAATCTCCCTCTTTTCTCTCGGCAAATGATGGCGTTTCATAGCCTAAAGCGATCTGCAAATATTTATTATGCAACTGTCTAAACAAATTGAAGAGGCTGAAGAGAGAAAGTAAGAAGAGAATGTGCACGCACACACACACACACAGAGAGAGAGAGAGAGAGAGAGAGAGACAAGTGGATAATAGCAAAGAAAACTATACAAACCTTCAGTTAGAAATAAGCATTCCATTTTTAAAAAAATTCTAGCCTTTTTATGATTCTTTTTTTAAAAATATTTTTTTGTCTTAGTCTGAATTTAAGACTTGCCAATGAGATGGTAAAATCTTTACTAATGGAGAAATAAGTAGGTCTGTCACAGAAAAGTTCCAACATTAGTTATTGAAAAACTCAGGAATTCAACCAGTTCTGTTCACCCCAAATATTCTCTCTCATCCTTCCAAGAAGTGAAGAGACAACTGGAACTAATCAACTAAATATTTTCCCACAGTAATCTCTTGCATTGAGTTGGGTTGACACATCCAAGCTATGCATTTCGAGCGGCTTTTTTCAAAAATGGCAGTCTCCATTTTTAGAGTTACAGATATTTCCAAACTGTTCTATGTCCGCTCTGTCCATGTCAGGTGCCAGAAACATTTGTAGTGTTCAAAGCACAGGAGAGTTTATATAGAATAGAATAGAATAGAATAGAATAGAATAGAATAGAATAGAATAGAATAGAGAAATGGGAATGGAGTGGAGTAGAGTAGAGTAGAAGAGAAAATAGAATAGAATAGAATAGAACAGAACAGAATTCTTTATTGGCCAAGTGTGATTGGACACACAAGGAATTTGTACTGCTTCAGTGACTCCATCCAGCCACCTCATTCTCTGTCGTCCTCTTCTTCTTTTGCCTTCAATCTTTCCCAGCATTAGGCTCTTCTCCAGTGAGTCCTTCCTTCTCATTATGTGGCCAAAGTATTTGAGTTTCCTCTTCAGGATCTGGCCTTCTAAAGAGCAGTCCGGGTTGATCTCCTCTAGGACTGACTTGTTTGTTCGCCTTACAGTCCAAGGGACCCTAGTATAGACTAGTATAGATCTATTTCAAGCTATTTAGCTCTCATCAGCTATCCATACCCTTCTGGGATTCGAAGCTGGGCTTGCTTGCATATTAGGCAGATGTATTAAACACTAAGCCACTGGTTCTCCTCTTTGTCAGCTGCACCAGGGAAAAGATTAAATTGATTTTTTTTTTCCTAACGAAGCAACCTTGCTTCCCTTTCGCCTTTCAGCCCCAGTCTATTTAACACAAAATAGTTTGTTGTGAAAGTGACTGCCTGGAGGGCTCCTGGATTGGGGCTGAAAGGCGAAAGGGAAGCAGTATGATCCCTTTCATATTTGGGTAGACCAGGTTGCTTCAATAGGAAAAAAAAAACCACTTTATATACATACACATACAGTCCCTCACACTTTGTAAATATTTAAGTATATCTTTTCATGTGACAACACTGAATAGATGACACTTGGCTACAATTTAAAGTAGTGAGTATACAGCTTGTATAACAGTGTAAATGTGCTGTCCCCTCAAAATAACACAACACACAGCCATTAATGTCTAAACTGCTGGCAACCAAAGTGATTACACCCCTAAGTGATAATGTCCAAATGGGGCCCAAATGGGTATACATAGAACATGTGATAACTACCTCATCCTATGCTTTGTGAACGATCGTTGTTAACTTCAAACATTTATGTAGTAGAGTAACATCTGAGTAGTTAATTTATATCAGGTCATTCCTTTAGACATTCATTAAGGTTGGCATTTCTTTTCTTTTTTTTTATTCTAGAATGCAAATTCATGTGACAGAATTGAGCAGCCTAAAACCACTTAGTGATTTTCTATGGCTGAGGGTGAAATAGGTTTTTAGGTCTCTCTTTAATTAAATTAATTTAATTAATTAAACCTCTACATCAAGGTAGTTGATTAGCATGCATCTTTTAAGTAAGTTAAATAACTATGTTGTGATACGTTGCAATATTGTAGGTCCAGGTGCTCCTTAGAAGAGGACTCTAATGATGTGTCATTATTTCTTTAAAAAATTGCAAAAAAGGGAATGATTTTTTTTTCCTATTGTCTATAAGAACACCAGAACCTCATCCCAAAAAAACACTCCCCCAAGATTTGGAGAAATTGAATTTTAAAAGTTTGTGACTGCACAACTGGCAAACTGTTGCCTGCCTTTGGCTTTCAATTTTCGAAATAAATATATAAATTCATGTCCACTAGGGGTGAAATCCAGCAGGTTCTGACAGGTTCTGGAGAACCGGTAGTGGAAAATTTGAGCAGCTCGAAGAACTGGTAGTGGAAATTTTGAGTAGTTCGGAGAACCAGCAAATACCATCTCTGGCTGGCCCCAGAGTGGTGTGGGAATGGGGATTTTGCAATATCCTTCCCTCAGGAGTGGGGAGGGAATAGAGATTTTGCAGTATCCTTCCCCTGGAGTGGGGTGGGAATGGAGATTTTGCAGTATCCTTCCCCTGCCATGCTCACCAAGCCACACCCACCAAGCCACACCACGCCCATCAAGCCACGCCCACAGAACCGCTAGTGGAAAAATTTGGATTTCACCACTGATGTCCACCCTACATTCCTTAGTATATCTCTCCCTCTTGACGGTTTGGTATTATTTCAGAAGGATTGTATTATTTAAAATGGGATTCTGTTTGGCAATTGTCCATATTTTGCATGCCCTTTTGTGTATTAGTAATAAACTTACTAAGATTAAGATTACGATTAAAATATGCAGATAAAAACTTTTCTATTTCAGAATGATGTCATAAGTGTTCTGTCCCCCCTTCGCCTCCGTCCGAGTGATGGCTTAATTAGCCGGCACTATCAGCTCTGGCAGCAGAATAGCGAGCGTCTACCAAGTGTCTCTGTTATCTCCCTCGACGCTGTTGAGTCACCCAGGAACAAACTTCAGCTCTTAGTTAATCAGTTGATTTGCCTGCTACGAAGAGGCACAGCAGCTCTGGCTGCCTTTATATTCTGTGGGGTGTGGCTCCATGACTCAGCACTTCCTAGTCCTGCCCCACCCCTGCATCTGTTGTTCCCTCCTCTCCTGCCTACGAAACTTAGGGTCCAACCAAGCCTGATTGCCATCAGCTGGGTCTGAAGGCGTGGCCTGGGGGGGAAAAGAGTCAGGGGACGGAGGCCTCGTTATTTCTTCTACCTGATCTACTTCTAGCTCCTGGAACTGAGCCAGGGAAGCGAGTGCTCCCGAGGTAAGTCCTGATGGCCCTTCCCCCTCATTTTCCAAGTCACTTTCTGGAAGCAGGCCCTGCTCGGGAGGCATGGACACAACAGTACGTAAGTAAGTATTGTATGAAAAAAAGTGCCACGGAGCTCATGCATCTTTGCTAATGACATGGGAAGTGTTTATGGCTGCGAAGGCCTAAGCAGAGGATATTCCTCCTGATATGTTTTTTTTTCTGCTGCACAAAATAGATTATCAATAGGAAAAATAATCTGATTTTAGCTATTTTTACCAGTATAAAAAAAAATGAATACATATTTGGTGCTAACAATATGTTCCAAAGGGAATTTCAACCAGCGATGTTCATGATAAATATTTACAAAACATTTGTCACATTCATTTTGGTGTGCAACCTGCTTGTGTAGTGGATAACATCACAATATTTCCATTCCAATGGTACCCTTGCTTCGATCTGGTGCATCCATTACTGTTCTTCCCTCTGTGCTTATCTTGCTTGCTGATTCTTATCTAGTTTTGCACTGATAGGAAATTAGCTTAGGCATGGTTTGTCAATCCTCATTTACTTTATTTTCAGGAGCTGGCAGGAGTAGCCAACACTCCAGAAGATAGGCTCAAGAGCCAGATGGATCTCGACAGACTTGAACACTGGGCCCTATCTAACTGTGAGAAACCCTCTGCTATTATATATACCGTATTTTTCAGAGTATAAAATGCACCGGAGTATAAGACGCACCTTAGTTTTTGAGGAGGAAAATAAGAAAAAAGCTGATTGGCAGGTGGATCGGCCTCCCGGAATACCCGCAATCAGCTGTTCCCAGAGGTGAATTTTAGCAACAGGTTCCTTGGTTGTGAGCTCTGTGCCTTGCTTTTTTTTTTTCTGCTTCTGAAACTTCTGAAACATGGTTTAAGAAAAAAACTTCTTTCTGCTTCTGAAAGCCTCCAACAGAGCTTCAGAAAAAAAAAGCTTCTGAAGCTCTGTTTCTGAGGCCTTTTTTCTGAAGCTCTGTTTGGGGGCTTTTTTTCTGAAGCTCCATTTCTGATGCTTTTTTCAGCCTCTGAAACCTCCGTTTGAGAAGCTGGGTGGGGCTACATTCGGAGTATAAGACGTACCCAGATTTTCACCCTCTTTTTTGAAGGAAAAAGGTGCATCTTATACCCTGAAAAATACGGTATATAATATTTTAAGAAATATTAAAATATTAAAAAGGCAGAATATTGTATTTCCCCAAAGGGAGAAATGGAGAAACATGGTTTTTTAGAGGCAGAAAACAGCCCCCACTTCCCTTAATAGCTCATAGCAGATGTCAGCACTTAAGAGATAAAGAGCTTATTGAAAGAGAAAGACAAGTATTTAGATAGCTCTATTCATAGGCAAAGCAAATACTGCAGCAGAAATCCATACGAGTCTGGATGGGGAGAAACAGACTCAAGCTCAATCCCTCCAAGACGGAGTGGCTGTGGATGCTGGCACCCCGGTACAGTCAGCTGCAGCCGCAGCTGGCTGTGGGGGGCGAGTTATTGGCCCCAACGGAGAGGGTGCGCAATTTGGGTGTCCTCTTGGATGGGCGGCTGTCGTTTGACGATCATTTGGCGGCCGTCTCCAAGAGGGCCTTCCACCAAGTACGCTTGGTGCGCCAGTTGCGCCCCTTCCTTCACCGGGATGCCTTATGCACGGTCACTCATGCCCTTGTCACTTCCCGCCTGGACTATTGCAATGCTCTCTACATGGGGCTGCCCTTGAGGTGCACCCGGAGGCTGCAGCTAGTCCAGAATGCAGCTGCGCGGGTAATAGTGGGAGCAACTCGTTGCTCCCATGTAACACCAATCCTGCGCAGTTTGCACTGGCTTCCTGTAGTCTTTCGGGTGCGCTTCAAGATTTTGGTTACCACCTTTAAAGTGCTCCATGGCTTAGGACCCGGGGACTTACGGGACCACCTGCTGTTACCTTTTGCCTCCCACCGACCCGTACGCTCTCACAGAGAAAGCCTTCTCAGGGTGCCGTCCGCCAAGCAATGTCGGTTGGCGGCCCCTAGGGGAAGGGCCTTCTCTGTTGGAGCTCCTATGCTTTGGAATGAACTTCCCGCTGGTTTACATCAAGTGCCTGATCTTCGGACTTTTCGCCGTGAGCTGAAAATGCACCTATTCATTCAAGCGGGACTGAATTAAAATTTTTATTGGGGTTATTTATATTTTAAGATTTTAAACTGTTTTAAATTTTCGGCCACAATATAATATGTTTTCTTTTAATTTCTTTTAATCTGTATATACTGTATTTTTACTTGGCTGTACACCGCCCTGAGTCCTTCGGGAGAAGGGCTGTATAAAAATAGAAATAAATAAATAAATAAATAAATAAATAAATAAATAAATTCAAGACAGGATATTTTGAAACTCCCTACAGCAAAGTCTGAACAAAGGCAGAATGGTAGAATTAGAAGCAAGCCCCCTCATTCAAGATCCAAAACAGGACAAAAACCATTAAGCCAAAATAGGAATTGCCTAACACCCTTTCAGTACACAAGCCCCTTCATTGTGTCACTCCAGAGCAGCCTAAACCTCAACCAAATTATCTCAGACAAGCACCTAGGATTTGCATTTCCCCTTTTATCTGTAGAGCCAGCTATGACCCCTATATAACCCGTAGATGACCGCCATAGGAATCTGACAACAGCCAATAGAACACATGTTCTTGCACAGGAACAGGAAGCTCAAGTGCAAAGCCCAAAAGAAGGTATAAACACCCCCCATCTCAGTCTCAACTCCATTTTGTCAGCTACCCAGAATCACATGTGGGTTCTGCTTCATCATTCAACCGTCTTTCCAATCAGCTTCCGTGTTTCCAGTGTCTTTCTCCCAGCTTGGAACCCAACCAGATGGACATTTCGTCCCACATAACAAAGCGAAATTCAATGGAGAGAAAAGTAAGGTTCTACACTTAGGCAAGAAAAATCAAATGTACAATACAGATTAGGTGAATGTGGCTTAATAGTGAGAGAGATCTTGGAGTCCTAGTGGACAATCAGTTAAATATGAGTCAACAGTGTTTGGCAGCAGCCAAAAATGCCAATACAAGCCTAGGCTGCTTTAACAGAGGGATAGAATCAAGACCACCTGAAGTATTTATTCCAATTCATAAAGCTTTAGTAAAACTACACTGTCAACTTGCGAAGCATTCCCGACCTCCCCACAAGTTGCCATAGGCAGGGGCATGGGGAACAAAGCCTCACAGCTGCAGCAAGGGAATCACACTTCAGTCAAAACAAAAACACATTCCAGCCAACTCTATGTCAAGGCCATCTCCGTGGATACCCACAGTGGCCAGAGGGAGGGACTCTACAATCCATGAAATTGCTTCATTGGGGAATGTGACTGATGACATACCTTGGGGGGAGGGGGAAACAGGGTCAGAGCCAGGACATGAATCAAGTGAGGTCAGAGTTGGCTTTACTTGGAATGTGCCGACATGAAGGTCCTAATAAATAACTGGATTTCTTTTGAAGCTTAGCTCGAGGCCGATGATTTAATTAGGACATCACTCAGAACCCTGACATACACTTGGATTACTGTATCCAATTTTTGGTCACCACAATGTGAAAAAAAAGATGTTGAGACTCTGGAAAGAATGCAAAGAAGAGCAACTAAGATGATTAGGGGTCTAGAGACGAGTGGTGGGTTTCAAAATTTTTTATTACCGGTTCTGTTGGTGGGCGTGGCATGGTTTGGTGGGCGTGGCAGGGGAAGGATACTGCAAAATCTTCATTTCCTCCTGATCAGCTGGGACTTAGGAGACAGAGAATAGATGGGGATGAAGCAGTCCGAATTTTTACTACCGGTTCTCTGAACTACTCAAAATTTCTGCTACCGGTTCTCCAGAACTGGTCAGAACCTGCTGAAACCCACCTCTGCTGCAGACTAAAACATAAAAAGAATGGTTGCAAGAATTGGGTAGTTTAATGAAAAGATGGACTAGGTGCATTTTATTCTCTTTATGAGAGCATATGCACCAAAGACAAATTCCTTGTGTGTGCAGTCATACTTGGCCAATCAAGAATTCTATTCTATTTCCTGTTGAAATACACATTCAGCTTAAATATATTTCAGCAGCAGAGGTCAGAAGTGAAATAAAGGAACTGCATGGCTATCAACAAACGAAGACAGGATTGGAAGAAAAGTTTTTTGAGCCTATATATATATATTTATATTTTCATTCTGAGGTTTTCACGGGTGTTTGTATGTAGGTCTTTGGTTATTCGGGTTTTCTCCCACGTAAAATTGGAAGTGTCTTGGCAACGTTTCGACGAAGTCTCATTCATCATCTTCAGGCTTCAGCTTCGTGCTTCTGGGAGCAAGTTCATGTTCGAACACGAAGCCAAACAACAGCAATGAAGCTCACCAGCTCAAATCCCCGTGCAACTCAGACTAATCTGAGCACAACCAAGCCCCCACCCAAACAGGACACACCCCCAGCCAATCAGAGCACAAAAAACTCCCATCCAATCAGAGCACAGCCAAGCTCCCACCCAATCAGTTCAAACCCCCACTAGCAGTTAAAAGGAAGAAACAGCTGCGAGCACACATTGCTCCCAGAAGCATGAAGCTGAAGCCTGAAGATGATGAATGAGACTTCGTCGAAACGTCGCCAAGACACTTCCAATTTTACGTGGGAGAAAACCCGAATAACCAAAGGTTGATATATATATGTATGTATGTATGTATGTATATTCAAGAAAGGATTTTCCTTGCTTGCTTCCTTCTCTCTTCCTTCCTTGGTACTTTTAGAGTGCCTTCTTTTCTAGTTGCCATCAGAAAATAAAAAAAATAAGTCAAAGGAAGCCTCACTTGAAAAGCACTATAGTGTTTGAGTAGCGAAAAAAAAAAAGAGAGAGAGAATTAAGTAGAAATTGCATATAGGGGCACTTGTTGTAATTCAAAAAAAAAATCTTTTTTAGAAATTGATGTTGAACATTCAGCGAATAATGACAGGCTGTACTGGGCCTCTAGAAGCGACACCTGTGCAATAACATTTATATGCTATTTCTTCTTCTTTTTTTTTAATGTAACAAAGAATACTCACATGATAGAACATTTGAACTTGCTATTGGGGTCAGTGAGTAACAAAAATGCTTTTTCAATGAAGTATGTGCTTGTCTAGCTAAGGAAAGCCTTTTTTTCCCCCCCAAAAAAATGATCTATATTCTATAAAACTCTCTATTCCTCCATTGGAGAGCCTTCTACAAAGCCCATATAGATGATCTCTAGACTGACAGCCGGTCGATATGTCAACCTTTCATAAAGATTGAGTGTGTATTTTGTTTGAATGTACACAGGTTCCGTCTGTCTGACCCTCCTTTTTAAGTGCTCACCGTACTCTCGCTACCAATCGGAGCTAATAGAATAGAATAGAATAGAATAGAATTTTTATTGGCCAAGTGTGATTGGACACACAAGGAATTTGTCTTGGTGCATATGCTCTCAGCGTACATAAAAGAAAAGATACGTTCATCAAGGTACAACATTTACAACACAATTGATGATCAATATATCAATATAAATCATAAGGATTGCCAGCAACAAGTTATAGTCATACATAATACAAACCTTACTCTTGAATTTCATAAACTCCATTCACAATGAAGAGATGGAAGTATTTTTTTTTTTTACTAAATAATTTAAAATGTTTCAAAAGTAGTAGCATTTTTTTTTTCATTATCTACAGCTTTAACTTATAGAAAAAGCTTTGGTGTCTTCAATGAATTTAAAAGGTTTCTTCCTTTTATATATGTATGCTATGCGCTGTTCCGTAGACATGTATTAATGGTATTTTGAAGAATAAGTTGACCCTCTCTTCTTTGTGGCCTTAGATATTGGAAGACTGTCCTCATGTCCTTCTTTTCATTAAACTAGACTTGCACAATCTTTGCAACCGTTCTTCATATGTTTTTAGCCTTCGGTCCCCTAAATATTAAACAATTAAATATTTAAGAAAGGTTTTAAAATATTTCATCTTGGAATACATTGGAAGAAATAGAATGTCGGAATGGGAGAACTCGCCACAGCCAACTCGCCACAGCCAACTTTCTGCGAGGCAGCTCGCCGCAGGACAATTTAGCAATTCAATTTAATTATTTAAAATGAATTTGTTAAAAAAAAAAACATTTTAATTTTTGGCATTCACAGTTCATTCTGTCCCATTCCCACAACATTCCCAAGGTTCATCTCGTTGTCTCTTGTACATTACTTCTGAGAACTCAAGTGTCCAAAGCAGGGACTCTTTAAAAAGAGAAGCCTCCAATGGTTTTTATGTAGCTGATTTATTGATTGATTTTGCAAAACAGCAGTTCCTTTAATTAAAATAAATGTGGCAATTACCAAAATGCATGTCTCAATGACTTATAACAGTAATAACAGTAGCAGAGTTGGAAGGGACCTTGCAGGTCATCTAGTCCAACCCCCTAGACCTATACTAGGGATTCGAACCGCCAAACTCCTGACCTTTTTCTGATCGACAAGCTCAGCGTCTTAGCCACTGAGCCACCTAGCCAGGTGTATTTTTTCCCCCCCTCTGCTAACTAAGTAGCATTGAATTCCATGCCCAAAGTCTACAAGCCACAGTGTATGAGAAGACAAAATGGTGCTTTTAATAATGATGATAATTTATATGGGGTTAGCGGTGCAGTGGCCTAGAGGCAGAGCTCCCGCCTCACAATCAGGAGTCCCTGAGTTCGATCCTAGGATATTTCTCTCTCTGGGCACACTGAGAATATACCTGCTGAACAAAACTCCGCATTGGCAACAGGAAGGGCATCCAGCCACTAAAACAGTCTGCTGGCTCCATTCAGTTGCCCAGACTCCAACTTGCAAGGAATTATGGGGTCGTTAAATGGAGATGATAGTTTATATGGGATTGGACAAGAAAATTAGAAAGGACTCCAAGGTACTTTCCAACTCTGTCATTCTGTTATATCAACTGTCAAGCTTAGGCAGAATTAATCTCTCTCTCTCTCTCTCTCTCTCTCTCTCTCTCTCTCTCCCTCCCTCCCTCCCTCCCTCTCTCTCTCTCCCTCTCTCTCTCTCTCCCTCTCCCTCCCTCTCTCTCTCTCTCTCTCTCTCTGTTGTTGTCATTGCATACTGGGACATGCATCACCAACGGACTTAGCCCAACCTTATTTTTTTTGTTTGATGAAAACCTGGAGGAAATGTGTCTTTGTATTTCACCATAACCTCCTGGAGTATACCATATAAAGAAGGGGCTGAACAAGAAACTAATTTGTCATCTACAATGGATCATAATAGTGAACTGGCAAGCAGTCTGCTTTCGCTAATTATTTAGATGACTGTCTTGGTTTGATCTTACAGAATGTGTTGTGCCTCACCCGCTTTCCCCACAGCCGGGGCCTTCTTATCTGCTTCCGAACGCTGAGGAATGTCCTAGCATGCCTCCCGGCCCCAGCCCTGGCTCCATGCCCAGACAGGCTGAGGAGGAAGAAGTACCTCCAGCCCCCAGCCCTGGCTCCATGCCCAGGCAAATGGAGCAACTAGACCCCAACCCCTCCCCCACAGCATGTGAGCCTGAGGAAGGTCAATTACCAACAGCTGCAGACTGGAGTGACCCTCGCTTCAGGAGAATTGATAAGCGGTGTCAACAGAAGGAAGGGAGGGGCAGGCCGGGATAAGTGCTGAGTCATGGAGCCACACCCCATGGCCTATATAAAGGATCTGCTTTCTGGCATTCTCTGAGTCAGGCAAAGTCTAAACATATCTTGCTGAAGTCACTTTCTGGTCTCCTGCCTGCCTTGAGAACTTTGCTAGGACTTTGGCAGAGCTGCAGAGGCACGCATGATTCGGATTTCCCTGACCCGGCCATCAGCGGAGGAGTGGGACACGACAGAATGACTGTTCCCACAGTGGCAAATATTGTTGAAATGGAGTTACTATGTGAAGAGAAGAGAAGAGAAGAGAAGAGAAGAGAAGAGAAGAGAAGAAGAAGAGAGAGAGAGGGAGGGGAGGAGGGAGGGGAGGGGAGGGGAGGGAAGGAAGGAAGGAAGAGAAGAGAAGAGAAGAGAAGAGAAGAGAAGAGAAGAGAAGAGAAGAAGAGAAGAGAAGAGAAGAAGAGAGAGAGAGGGAGGGGAGGGGAGGGGAGGGGAGGGGAGGGAAGGAAGGAAGGAAGGAAGAGAAGAGAAGAGAAGAGAAGAGAAGAGAAGAGAAGAGAAGAGAAGAGAAGAGAAGAGAAGAGAAGAGAAGAGAAGAGAAGAGACACAACAGAGAAGAATAGTAATTAAACAAATTATATTCTCATTTCTCTTCCTAGCAGATAAGTAAATCTGCTTCTTTCTCATCCTAGGACAAGATTCCCCCCCCCAGTTTGAAGCACATTAATTAAGCTGCCTAAAGAATAGACTTTTTTTTTGGCTGTTCCTGTCGCATTCCATCAGTGACAACCTAAACTGAGGAACAGGAAGAGTCAAACAGGCAACCGCAATTTATTTTGGGCAGTGATAAAAAAAATGCTCATGAAATAGGTAAAAAAAAACGTATAGTACCATTTACTAGGCTGTAACAGTGTCCATTACAACAAATGCATTTGCGGAAGCTAAGCATTTCCAGTCAGTTCCGACAGAGAATTCGACATGCAAATTAGATGTGGCGGCTGCAAAGAATTCTCGTGTTTGTAAAATATTTGCATGTTTTAAAATATATTCTACTGCTGTGTGCAAGCATTAGGCAAATAGATGCTGGGAGGAAAATGCAAAGGAAAAAACCCTGCTAAAATTAGCTGTTGATTCAAATATAGAGCTAGCAGATCTAATTTATCCGTTGATTAGTAAAACCATGCTATACAGTGAACAAAAGGTTTAAATAATACATAGTGTATTAATTCCTTGTGACCTACTCTATAGTAAAACAACTGTTTGATTTTCTTCCTGACAGGATATAGCCTTCATCTTTAAAGCTGGCCAAAGGATGGACAGTCCAAGAATTTAAAATATTTGCACAAAGTGGGAAGTGAGTGAAATATATATAGACTTCCAATGTTCCCTTCCAAACCTATTAATCTATTTCAGTGCACAGATTCAGTAGCCTGGACAAAAATAAGTGGAATTGGAACAAATGCACTTTAACTTTATTGATGTTCTTGTTGTGGCCTGCTGGCGGCCAGCAGAGCCGGCAGCAGAGTTGGATAGTCAGGAGGTTGGGGAGGAACTTGGGCCAGTCCTGGGGGCTCTGTGTCAGAGGCAGAGAGGGAGTTAGACAGCAGTGAGACAAAGGAACAGCTGGAGCCTGTTCCCAGTGTGCACATGTACAGAGGTGCCAGAAGACAAGAACAACTAAGAAAGCAGGGTCGACTTGGGAGTAAAGCTATACCTTTGAGGTGATTGGCCCCTCCCATAGGAAACAAAAGAGGAGCGAATGGGGAGTGGGTTTTTGCAGGAAATGATTCATTCATTCGGTCATTTCAAGAGTGGGGAGATCTGTCCATGAATCCCAGAGACTCTGGGCCAAGTTTGCCTTGCACTGTGTTTGGAAACTATAGACATGGCAGTGTCGTGTCCCACTCCTCCACTGACGACCGGGTCAGGGAAATCCGAATCAGGCGTGCCTCTGCAGCTCTGCCAAAGTCCTAGCAAAGTTCTCAAGGCAGGCAGGAGACCAGAAAGTGACTTCAGCAAGATATGTTAGACTTTGCCTGACTCAGAGAATGCCAGAAAGCAGATCCTTTATATAGGCCATGGGGTGTGGCTCCATGACTCAGCACTTATACAGGCCTGCCCCTCCCTTCCTTCTGTCGCCGCCGCCTATCAATTCTTCTGAAGCGAGGGTCACTCCAGTCTGCAGCTGTTGGCAATTGACCTTCCTCAGGCTCACATGCTGTGGGGGAGGGGTCGGGGTCTAGTTGCTCCGTTTGCCTGGGCATGGAGCCAGAGCTGGGGGCTGGAGGTACTTCTTCCTCCTCAGCCTGTCTGGGCATGGAGCCAGGGCTGGGGCCGGGAGGCATACTAGGACATTCCTCAGCGTTTGGAAGCAGATAAGAAGGCCCCGGCTGCGGTGAAAGTGGGCGAGACACAACAGGCAGCTTCCCAAGTGAGATAAGGTCTGTGTTGATAAATATTCCTCTGAAAGACTGTTTGGACAGGTCTTGCTGACTGTGAATGAAAGTAATTCACAGTCATGTGAATAAAAGGGGTTTTGCTGGGACCAAGACTCTGCTTCCTGCTTTTTAAGGGAGCCTCGGTCAGAACAGTTCTATAATGTTATCTTAAAATATCACTGAAATAAATGCTAGCTTGGTACACCCGTAGAGAGAGCGGACACAACACAGACCAGTGTAGGAACATACATAAATTATTTAGCATGTCAAATTTAACAAATGGTTGAATGTCTGTAGAGATTCTCGGTCATCCAGATCATTGTCGTCCCAAAGTTGCTTTTTCAAAAGGCAACTGGATTTTGTTTTTCTTGTCATCCAAGAAGCTTTTCAGTTCTGACTCAGAACTAACTCAGAAGCTTAGACTAACTTAGCCTGATGTGATGTGATCAGGGGTGGGATTCAGCCGGTTCGGACTAGTTTGGGCGAACCGGATGCTAATTTTACATCTGGTTCTCCGAACCGGTAGTTGCAAGAAGTGGCTGGCCTCGTCACATCACCCCTCCCCTCCCAGGTGTTGTATCCCACTCCCCCTCTGACGACCGGGTCTAGGAAGTCCGTATCAAGCGTGGCAACGAAGCCTCTGCAGCTTTGCCAAATTCCTTCCAGGTTTCTCAGGGCAGGCAGGAGTCCAAGTTGTGACTTCAGCAAACTACATGAGACTTTGCTTGACTCAAGGTTGGAATGCCAAAAGCAGGTCCTTTATATAGGCTGTGGGGTGTGACTCCATGACTCAGCATTTATCCAGGCCTGCCCCACCCTTCCTTCTGCTGGCGTTGCCTCTCAGATCTCCGGAAGCGAGGATCCTCCCACTCTGACTTGTCTTCAGCTGTCTCTACTGTTGGCATCTGGGAAAGGGAGGGGTCAGAGGGAGCAGGTTCGGCTAATTGCACCACTTGGCTGACTTCCTGCTCTGATGGCTGCGTTGAAGGAACAAACACAGTATGAGTGAGCTGTATTGGATTTCTCTTTTCACTCCTTGACTCCTCTCCAGGCATGGGGCCCGGGCCGGGGGCTGGAGGCATGACAGGCCATTCATCTTCATTATCAGAATCGGAGTCTGATAACAGGCCCGGGAGGAGATGGGAGGGGCCCAGCTGAGGAGGACGGGGCACAACACCAGGATTCTCCACGCAGCCTGTTTTGGATGTCAGGTAAGTGCAGCACCTGCACAGAGGCTCTGGGAGGTCAAAAAAACAGGCCTCTCCAAAGTTCCAGAAGTCCAGAAATGGTCTCGTTCCTGGCCTCCAGAGGGCCACCAGAACCCAGGGGAGGCCATTTTTGCTTTGGGAGGGTGAAAATCCCCCCTCCCCCATGGTGCAGGAGGCTGAGTAGGCCACGCCCACCCAGCAAACAGGCAGAGAACCGGTTGCTAAAATTTTTGAATCCCACCCCGGATGTGAAATGATGTGATCTGATCTGATCTAATCTAATCTAATCTAATCTAATCTAATCTAATCTAATCTAATCTAATCTAATCTAATCTAATCTAATCTAATCTAATCTAATCTAATCTAATCTATCATCCCAAACAACAGGATTTTAAAAACATCCAAAGTCAGAATGACCTGCAGCTAAATCATGATAACGCCAAAGCTGAGGAAAACTTATGACTTGTCCAAATATATTAAATGAATGTTAATATTTCAGAAAAGAAAATGTACTCTGAATACTGTTTTTGAAATCATCGCTTGCATTTATCACCCTACCTTGATATACAGTCTTTGCACTATGTTCCTAGTTAAATGGAATTCATCTTTTTTTTTTATTGAAAAAGTTTAAAAAAAACAAAAACATTTTCCCCCCTTTTTTCCCCCCTCCCTCCCAGAAAACTCCCTCCCCCCCCCCCCCGGCTTCCCGGGTCAATCACAAGGTATTGTTATACATAAACCAAACATAGAATAAAATTTTCCCTTCCAATCCAATTAACCTCATCCAAAGCTTTTCATCTCCCAACCCCTCCCATAACATAAAATAACTTCCTAATTATTCAAAGGCAATCTGATATTTCTTAATCTGATATCTGTTTTGTAGATAATCAATCCATTTTTTCCATTCAATTAAATATCTTTCCTGCGTATTGTCTTTTAAAAAAGCTGAGATTTTAGCCATCTCAGCCAAATTAATGACTTTCAGTATCCATTCTTCTATTGTAGGTACCTCTTCTTTCTTCCAGTATTGTCCAATCAACAGTCTTGCTGCTGTTATTAAATTCAGAATCAATTTAGTCTCAATCCCTGTACAATCCGTTATAATTCCCAAAAGGAAAAATTGTGGCAGGAACTTTATCTTCTTCTTCAGTACATTTTGAATAATCCACCAAATTCTTATCCAAAAGACCTTAATTTTCTTGCAAGTCCACCAAATATGAAAATATGTAGCGTCATCACAATCACACCTCCAACATTTCGCTTGGATATCAGGATACATACATGATAATTTTTTGGGATCTAAGTGCCATCTATAAAACATCTTATAAAAATTTTCCCTTAAATTCTGTGCTTGTGTAAACTTAACATTTCTAACCCAGATTTTCTCCCATGTTTCCAACATTATTGGTTCCTGAATATTCTGTGCCCAAAATGGAATTCATCTTGAACATGGATGAGAGGTTAAGATATAGACACACACACACACATATTTTATATCTATCTATCTATCTATCTATCTATCTATCTATCTATCTATCTATCTATCTATCTATCTATCTAAAACACACACACACACACACACACACACATATATATATATTTGAAGTCGTGAAATTAGAAAGCTTCAAATACTTGTGTTCGGGTCTCTTTTGTGTTTTGCTAAAAGCTAAAAGCGAAATGTCCTTTCATCTGCTAGAGAAAGGATGAAAAAAATTCCCATTTTAAATACTGAAGTACTTACAAAACCTGAAAAGTGGGATTAGCAGTTTCTTTGAGAAATGAACCTTAAGGCTTCCAAAGGCCTGTATTGATATTTACGTGCTATAGCATCTTATGTAACAAGCATCATAAAAATAAAGAAATTTTTCAGCAGAGTTTGACACAACGATACACAGGTATACATTGAAACAGTACATAACTAAAGCATAGTATGTAGTCAATGCACACTGGTGCCCAGTGACTCCAATAGAAAACAAAGACTCATTGTATTGTGGATAAAAATAATGTAATCATTTCAGCAGGGCAGTGTGATGGATAAAGACACTGGAAAGCTGAAAAGCTGACAACCCAGGTTCGGGATCTAGGTGACATGCTATTGTGGTCTACAGCAGCCTGCAGAGCTGGCAACGGAGTCGGACAACGATGAGGCTGAGGTGAGGCCAGGGCCATCGGGGAGTGAGGTGCGGATTCCAGAGCTTCCAGAGACTGATAGTAGTGAGGAAGAGGAACAGGAGGAGCCTGTTCCTAATGCACGCATGAGAAGAGCTACAATTGAACGAGTCCAGAAATATTTTACAAGAAGAGTTCTCTGCTCCTCTGTAAACAACAAAATACCTTATACCACCAGACTTGAAATCCTGGGATTAGAAAACCTAGAACTCCGCCGACTCCGACAAGACCTGTGTTTAACACACAGAATCATCTATTGCAATGTCCTTCCTGTTAAAGACTACTTCAGCTTCAATCACAGTAATACAAGAGCAAACAATAGATTTAAACTCAATGTTAACTGCTTCAGTCTTGATTGCAGAAAATATGACTTTTGTAACAGAGTTGTTAACGCTTGGAACACACTACCTGACTCTGTGGTCTCTTCTCAAACTCCCAAAAGCTTTAACCAAAAACTGTCTACCATTGACTTCACCCCATTCCTAAGAGGACTATAAGGGGCGTGCATAAGTGCACAAAAGTGCCTACCATTCCTGTCCTATTATTTTCCTTTCAATGTATGTGCTTGTATATAATGTTGTGACAAAATAAAAAAAGAAAAAGAAAAGGCAAGAGCAGCTCAAGCAAAAAGGCAACTCGGGAGTAGGGCCAAGAGATTATTGGCCCCTCCCAAAAGGCTTAAAAAGGACCAGCAACGGTGTTTGGGCTTTGCTGGAAAACAATGCTGATAGCTTCGTCTTCTGCTTCGTGTCGTGTAGCTTCTGCTTCGTCTACATCTTGCATTTATTTTTGTATCAGTGACTTCTGAATGTTTGCCAAGAAAGGCCTTTGGCAGTTTGCCTAATTGGACCAAGGTTTGCAATAGGACTGAGGAATTTGTGTTGGGAGGAATTTGCTTTAATTTAGTTGAACTATGCTGGAAATGAAGTAATTCTCAGCTGTTCGAATAAAGTTTTTTTTTTCACTGACTGACTTTCCTACTACCTACTTGGGCCTGGGTCACAACACATGTGATGGGGGGAGCTCCTGTTACTCGCCTCAGCTCCTGCCCACCTAGCAGTTCGAAAGCACGCAAATGCGAGTAGATAAATAGGCACCACTTCAGTGAGAAAGCAATGGCTTTCAGTGCGCGTCAGTGTATAGTCATGCTGGCCGCATTACCATGGAAGTGTCTTCAGATAATTCTAGCTCTCTTGGCTAAGAAATGAAGATGGGCACCACCCTCCTAGAGTTGGACACAACTGGAAACAGGAAAACTTTACCTTCAGCTTTAATAATTTCAGCACCCGAACTGGGAAATGTATTTTACAATGGAGAAGAGAGCAGAATCAACAGGTATCAATGGATACATTGAAGGGACAATTTCAGAAGATGACTAGGGTATCCCTGGAGGAACTGCAGATTATCAATACAGCACTCAAAAATGGAGGACATTTCTACAGACATCAACTTCTGGGTTCCATTTAATGGCAACTCAATAATTAACCTTCGAGAATCAAATGATGCCACCTCCAAATGTAATTAAGTAACCGCATGGAATGGCACGCTACATATGAAATTGCCTGGAGGGTGATCCATGAATCAAAGTGTAGATTGTAACCTTGTCACTCTGAGCAGCCTTGCTATCGATAGCCAGTATTACAGGCTCATATTGAAAAGAGTTGGGGGAAGAAAAAGGAAAATGCTAGTCCTCTAGAAGAAATCAGGGTCTGAGATTCTAAACAATTGCAAGCAGAGCTGTGCTGTTTATAGTACTGGCTTCTGACCTCATCGTCAGCAACTTCCACTGGTTTTCTAGTTAAGATGAAATAGCCCACAAATAGAACAGAGAGAAACTTGACAATTTAATTCAGAATACAGCTGGAAGGGACCTTGGAGGTCTTCTAGTCCAACCCCCCTGCACAAGCAGGAGACCCTATACCATTTCAGATGTACACATGTCCAGTCTCTTCTTAAAATCTTCCAGTGATCAAGAACCCACAACTTCTGAAGGCAACTTCTGTTCCATTGGTTAATTGTCCTCACTGTTAGGAAGTTTCTCATTAATTCCAAGTTGCTTCTCTCTTTGATTACTTCCCATCCATTGTTTCTTGTCCTGCCCTCTGGTGCTTTGGAAAATAAGTTGACCCCTTCTTCTTTGTGACAGCCCTTCAAATACCAAAATATTGCTATCATGTCACCCTTAGTCCTTCTTTTCTGTAGACTAGCCATACCTCTTCCTCATATGTTTTAGTCTCCAGGCCTTTAATCGTCTTAGTTATTCTTCTCTGCACTTTTTCCAAAGTCAAGATTCCTTCAGCCTTAGGTTTGAGCCCTAGATAGCCAGGGAAAAAAATAGCATAAATGGAATATGCTTTCTGAATTTGAGTAAAAAGAAAGATTGTGTTGTGACCCAGGCCCAAGTAGGTAATAATAAACTTAGTCCATGGAAAAACAAACTTTATTCGAACAGCTGGGAATTACTTCATTCCCAGCGTCGTTCAACTCAAAGTAAAACAAATGCCTCCCAACACAAATTCCTCAGTTATCTCACAAACCTTAGTCCAATTAGGCAAACTGCCAAAGGCCCTTCCTGGCAAAGAAGCCACAAAAACAAAGATGTAGACGAAGCAGAAGATGAAGCAGAAGATGCAGCTACAATGTTGTTTTCTGGCAAAGCCCAAATGACGTTACTGTCTGTTTTAAGCCTTATGGGAGGGGCAGCTCTTCTCATGTGTGCATTACTCGGACTCAATCCATCCAAGACGGAGTGACTGTGGTTGCCGGCACCCCGGTACAGTCAGCTTCAGCCGCGGCTGACTGTTGGGGGCGAGTCATTGGCAACAGAAGGAGTGCACAGGGCATTCTCCTGGATGGACGGCTGTCGTTTGAAGATCATTTGGTGGCCGTCTCCAGGAGAGCTTTTTACCAGGTTCGCCTGGTCCGCCAGTTGCACCCCTTTCTTGACCGGGATGCTTTATGCAGGGTCACTCGTGTTCTCGTCACTTCTCGTCTGGATTATTGCAATGCTCTCTACATGGGGCTACCTCTGAAGTGCACTCGGAGACTCCAGTTAGTCCAGAATGCAGCTGCGCGGGTGATTGAGGGAGCATCACGTTGCTCCCGGGTAACACCACTCCTGCGCAGTCTGCACTGGCTACCTGTGGTCTTTCGGGTGCACTTCAAGGTGCTGGTTACCACCTTTAAAGCGCTCCATGGCTTAGGGCCCGGGTACTTACGGGACCGCCTGCTGTTACCTCATGCCTCCCACCGACCTGTGCACTCCCACAGAGAGGGTCTTCTCAGGGTGCCGTCCGCCAAGCAATGTCGGCTGGCAGCCCCCAGGGGAAGGGCCTTCTCTGTGGGAGCACCTACTCTCTGGAACGAACATCCCCCCGGTTTACGCCAATTACCTGACCTTCGGACCTTTCACCAGGAATTGAAAACCTATCTATTTATCCAAGCGGGACTGGCCTGAATTTTAAATTTTTTCAATTTTAATAATTTTATTGGGTATTTTAATATGGTCAATTTGACGATTTTAATTTCGGCCTTTATTGAATAAGTTTTTTAATTGTTATTTTAAGTTTGTATATTTAACTGTTTTAATGTAGGCTGTACACCGCCCTGAGTCCTTCAGGAGAAGGGCGGTATAAAAGTTTAAATAATAAAATAAATAAATAAATAAATTAGGAACAGGCTCCTCCTTTTCCTCTGCCTCACTACTATCAGTCTCTGGAGGCTCTGGAGTCCGCACCTCACTTCCCGATGGCCCTGGCCTCACCTCAGCCTCATCGCTGTCCAACTCCATTGCCAGCTCCATAGGCTGCTGATGGACCACAACAGATTGGTAGGTTTGTGTGTAAGCTGCAACGAGACCATCTATCCAAAGCAGCAGTGGGTTTCACATATTCTTACCACTGGTTTGCTGCTCTCACGCATGCTTGTTTTGCTTGCATGCATGCGCCTTCTGCACATGTGCCCGGCCTTCCATATGCTCGCTGCACATGTGTGCCTTCCACCCATGTTCCCAGCCTTCTGGGCATGCGCCCGGCCTCGAAAATGTTGCTAAATAGGACAGCTTTATATTCAGGTGTTTGGACAGGGGTGGGGCAGGGCAGGGCAGAGGCAGGGCAGGGGCGGGGCACAGTCACCATTACCAGTTCGCTCAAACTGGTCCAAACCGGCTGAATACCACCTCTGAACCAAAGCCCACCAGAATCCCTAGAGAGCATTTCCTTCTTCCCGAGTCTCCACAAGCTATCTTCTAGCTCTGAGAAGTAGGGATAATGAGAATGAGATTCCACCTAGAAAGCAGGAGGAAGGCCCATTAAAAAGACAGGCTTACAAGCAGTTGGAGGAAATAAATGGTGATGTCGTATTCCTCTTGTCTTCTTCGGAGATAGGATTGAGGACTTTGATTTAGCGAATGCCATCATTGGTTACATAAACAGGGGCACAGAATCAAAATCACATAAACTATTCGTCCCACTTTATAAAACTTTAGTAAGTCCATACCCGGAAAACTGCATCCAATTTTGGTCACCACGTTACCAAAAAAAGATGTTGAGACTTTGGAAAAAGTGCAGAGAGGAGCAACTGTTAATGCCTGGAATGCACTACCAGACTCTGTGGTCTCATCCCCAAACCCCCAAAATTTTAACCTAAGACTGTCTACTGTTGACCACACCCCATTCCTAAGAGGTCTGTAAGAGGCATGCATAAGAACACCAGCATGCGTACTGTCCCTGTCCTAATGTTCCCTTTAATTGTGTTCACTTTATGTATTCAACTCATGCTTATACTTATATATATTATCTAATATGTACTCAACAAAATAAAATTACAAAAAAACCTAAGATGATTCAAGAACTGAAGACTAAAACCCATGAAGAACGGTTGTACTAGAACAGGGGTCTCCAACCTTGGTCCCTTTAAGACTTGTGGACTTCAACTCCCAGAGTCCCTCAGCCAGCAAAGCAAAGCTGGCTGAGGAACTCTGGGAGTTGAAGTTCACAAGTCTTAAAGGGACCAAGATTGGAGACCCCTGTACTAGAAGACCTCCAAGATCCCTTCCAACTCTATTCTGTATCTTGATTCCTGATTTCAGTCAGCATTAAAGGTAAAGGTTCCCCTCGCACATATGTGCTAGTCGTTCCCGACTCTAGGGGGCGGTGCTCATCTCCGTTTCAAAGCTGAAGAGCCAGCGCTGTCTGAACACGTCTCCGTGGTCATGTGGCCGGCATGACTCAATGCCAAAGGTTCACGGAACACTGTTACCTTTCCACCAAAGGTGGTCCCTATTTTTCTACTTGCATTTTTTATGTGCTTTCAAACTGCTAGGTTGGCAGAAGCTGGGACAAGTAACGGGAGCTCGCCCCATTACACGGCATTAGGGATTTGAACTGCTGAACTGCCAACCTTTCAACCAACAAGCTCAGCGTCTTAGCCTCTGAGCCACGCGTCCCTCTCAGTTAGCATTACTGTACATCTAAATATATTGATTTATTTAATAAAATAGCTCTCTCCATATATAACTATCAAAACAAACTCTTTATTAAACTCTACACACACACCCTCATAATTTGTTATTTGAAAGCTGATGATTGGCTAATTCTTGCTTTTCCTTAAACGAGGAGCATAGAACTAAGTCATATAAACGGACAAATTAAACATTCTTCCACTCAGAGATATCATTAGGGACATCATTCATTTAGGCACCATTCCAGTCCATTTGTATGCATCATCTTAATTAGTTGTTGTTTTTTTCTGCTACTGCTCGGGACAGGACAGGACAGTAGAGATGACTTGGCAGCTAGTGCTTTGTATCTTCAAAATGTCACCAGCTTTAACATGCTCTGGGACTTTCAATGACAACGCTGACAGCCCCTCATCCCCAAAACAAGCCTTCTTTGAAATGCTGCAGAATCTAAGCCTGTCTGTGAAAGTAAAATTAGCAGCCTGCCCTGACCAGCGGCACCTATCAATCTTTCTTCCCCAAATCTGTTGCTACGACGAGAGAGAAAGAAGCAGGGCTGAATAAGGGACGGGAGAAATAACGCGAAGCGTTCCGTTTTCTAATATTTTTTTTTAATTTAGCAATAATAATAATAACAATCCAAACTGCCGACTTTTTTTTTTATTATTTGCATTTATATCCCGCCCTTCTCCGAAGACTCAGGGAGGCTTACACTATGTCAAGCAATCGTCTTCATCCATTTGTATATTATATACAAAGTCAACTTATTGTCCCCAACAATCTGGGTCCTCATTTTACCTACCTTATAAAGGATGGAAGGCTGAGTCAACCTTGGGCCTGGTGGGGCTTGAACCTGCAGTAATTGCAAGCAGCTGCTGTTAATAACAGACTGTCTTACCAATCTGAGCCACAGAGGCCCTTTTTCAATGACAAAGCTGAAACTGTTTCACATTTAATATGTGAATGCAGCAAAATCACACAAACTGATTACAAAGCTAGACACGACCGAGTTGCTAAATTAATCCACTGGTCATTATGTAAAAAAATACGACTTACCTGTATCCAAAAAGTCGTGGGAGCACGAAGTGGAAAAAATTATCGAAAATGAGAAGGTGAAGATCTTGTGGGACTTTCGAAATACAGACAGATCATCACTTGGAATATCACATTTGCCGAAAACCGAAACATATAATTTATTGACATTGCAGTACCAGGAGATGCCAGAGTGGAAGAAAAAGAACTGGAAAAAATATCGCAACCTGGCCATCGAAACTATGCAATTATGGGTGAAACATGTAACAGCGATACCCATTGTCATTGGGGCACTTGGTACCATGTCCAAGAATTTTATAAGATACATTCAATCTTGGTTTCACATTAGAACAGCTGCATAACTAAAAGACTTGGTTCACTCCATGGGAAGATGTTGTAAGGCCATCATTCATGCTAAAGGTTACCCAACTACGGATTAACTGACATGGTGGTAATTTTTGTATATCTCGTTTTTTCTACGCTGATCGTTTTTGTATATCTTGGTCTTTTTTACATGTTTCACTTTTCTTCTTTATACTGCTTTTAACTGCTATACTAATAGCAAATCCTTCATAAAAGTTATTGCATTACATTCTTTTTTATCTATAATGTTTTCTGTTTTGTTTTTTATTTTAATTCAAACGTCATCTTCCATTAAACAGTGTGTCATCTGGGTACATATATTTTGTGCAAATAGTTTATACAATAACAATTACAATTTACAGCCATATTTATCATTTTATCTATTCTTAATGCTAATACTAATATTACATTCTTGATTAAATTATCTTTCCATTGATGTATAATTTTATGGTATTACTAAAAAAAAAATAGTGTTATTAGCTAGTTTTAGAAAAATACACTTTTCCCAAAAGGTTTCCAAAATTTTGCCCGCTACTGGATTTCGTCATTTTGATGACATGATGAAATTAGGTATGGATTAGGTATTTATGGCCTGGTCAATGATTCTTGGAGCATTCTAGGTTTACAGTTCCAAGAAGTTTACTTCGCATGTTATGTCCATCTCTGGCAAATAATACAGAGCAAGCGAACAGTTTGAAAAGGCCAGTTATGTTCTTCATGTACCAATTTCCACTTCCAAATTCTTTAGGAGAATCACTTTTGCTTATAATCTTTACTTCAAGGGTTCAAAACCTGAGGAACTGGTTGCTTTCAAAACACCCATCCGGCATTCAAATAAAGTAAAAAATGTCATTTTACAATTGCAGTTCGAATCGTGCAAAGTGGCTACATTTGGTATAATTGCTGTGTTCTAGCATGTCGTGCTAAGGGATACGGTGATTCAGTGGCTAAGACGCTAAGCTTCTGAATTATTTATTTATTTATTTATTTTATTATTTAAATTTATATACCGCCCTATCTCCCAAAGGACTCAGGGCGGTTCACAGGCATATAAAACATCGATACATAAAATTAAAATAATCTTTAAAAAACTTATTCCAATGCCCTATTATTAAAAATAGAAATATAAATATTAAAATCAATTTAAAACCCCTGTAAAATTTAAAATCTAAGCCAGTCCTGCAAAGATGAATAAATGTGTCTTGAGCTTGCGACGGAAGGTTCGAAGGTCCGGAAGTTGACGGAGTCCTGGGGGGAGCTCGTTCCAGAGGGCGGGAGCCCCCACAGAGAAGGCCCTTCCCCTGGGTGTCGCCAGGCGACACTGCCTAGCTGACGGCACCCTGAGAGTCCCTCTCTGTGAGAGCGCACGGGTCGGTGAGAGGTATCTGGTCGCAGTAGGCGGTCCCGTAGATAACCCGGCCCTATGCCATGGGCGCTTTAAAGGTGGTCACCAAAACCTTGAAGCACCCGAAGGCCACAGGTAGCCAGTGCAGCCTGCGAGGATGGTGTTATGACGGAGCCACGAGGGCTCCATCTATCACCAGCGCAGCCGCATTCTGGACTAACTGTAGCCTCCGGATGCCCTTCAAGGGAGCCCCATGTGAGGCGTTGCAGTAATCCAGGCGAGGCGTCACGAGGCGTGGTGACCGTGCATAGGGCCTCCCGGTCCAGAAAGAGGCGCAACTGGCGCACCAGGCGAACCTGGTGAAACGCTCTCCTGGAGCGGCCGTCAAATGATCTTCTAGAGACAGCCGTTCATCCAGGAGGGCGCTAAGTTGCGCACCCTCTCCATCGGGGCCAGTGACTCGCCACCGATGGTCAGCCATGGATTTAGCTGACTGTACCGGGATGCCGGCATCCACAGCCACTCCGTCTTGGAGGATTGAGCTTGAGCCTGTTTCTCCCCATCCAGACCCGTCGGCCTCCAGACACCGGGACAGCACTTGATAACCGTTGGGGTGGTCCGGTGTGAAAAGTACAGCTGGGTGTCATCCGATACAGCTGGTACTTCACACGAAACCACTGATGATCTCACCCAGCGGCTTCATGTAGATGTTGAACAGAAGGCGAGAGAATCGACCCCTGCGGCACCCACAAGTGAGGCGCCTCGGGGCCGACCTCTGCCCCCTGTCAACACCGACTGCGACCGGTCGGAGATAGGAGGAGAACCACCGATAAGCGGTGCCTCCACTCCCAATCCTCCAATCGGCGCAGCAGGATACCATGGTCGATGGTATCGAAAGGCCGCTGAGAGGTCTAATAGGACCAGGGCAGAGGAACAACCCCTATCCCTGGCCCTCCAGAGATCATCCACCAACGCGACCAAAGCCGTCTCCGTGCTGTAACCGGGTCGGAAACCGGACTGGAACGGGTCTAGATAGACAGTTTCATCCAGGTGCAAGGGAAACTGATATGCCACCATACTCTCTACAACCTTCGCCGTGGAGCGAAGGTTGGAGACCGGGCGATAATTACCTAAAACAGCGGGTCAGGAAGGCTTCTTGAGGAGGGGCCTCACCACCGCCTCTTTCAAGGCGGCCGGAAAGACACCCTCCACCAAAGAAGCGCTCGTAATCGCCTGGAGCCAGCCTCGTGTCACCTCCTGCGTGGCCAGCACCAACCAGGAGGGGCACGGGTCCAGTAAACATGTGGTGGCATTCAGCCTCCCCAACAACCTGTCCATGTCCTCGGGAGCGACAGGGTCAAACTCATCCCATACAATGTCACCAAGACCACCCTCAGCCGTCTCACCCGTATCACCGCAATCTTGGTCCAAACCATCCCGAAGCTGAACGATTTTATCGTATAGATAACCGTTAAACTCCTCAGCACGTCCCTGCAACGGGTCATCCCGCTCCCCCTGATGTAGGAGGGAGCGGGTCACCCGAAACAGGGCGGCTGGGCGGTTATCTGCCGATGCAATGAGGGAGGAGGAGAGTACGCTTCCCTCATTGCCACTAGGTAAGCCCTAGTATAGGACTTCACTAGTGTCCGATCAGCTTCTGAGCGGCTAGACCTCCAGGAACTCTCTAGGCGTCTTCTCCGGCGCTTCATCCTCTCAGCTCCTCGGAGAACCAAGGGCTGGTTGGGACCTGCGCCGGGTCAGAGGTCGCAAAGGCACGACACGGTCTAAGGCCCCGCGGCCCGTTCCCAGGCCGCAACAAGTTCCTCAGCCTTCTGGGCATGCGCCCAGCCTCGAAAATGTTGCTAAATAGGATAGCTTTATATTCAGGTGTTTGGACAGGGGTGGGGCAGGGCAGGGCAGAGGCAGGGCAGGGGCGGGGCACAGTCACCACTACCAGTTCGCTCAAACCAGTCCAAACTGGCTGAATACCACCTCTGAACCAAAGCCACCAGAATCCCTAGAGAGCATTTCCTTCTTCCCGAGTCTCCACAAGGCTATCTTCTAGCTCTGAGAAGTAGGGATAATGAGAATGAGATTCCACCTAGAAAGCAGGAGGAAGGCCCATTAAAAAGACAGGCTTACAAGCAGTTGGAGGAAATAAATGGTGATGTCGTATTCCTCTTGTCTTCTTCGGAGATAGGATTGAGGACTTTGATTTAGTGAATGCCATCATTGGTTGCATAAACAGGGGCACAGAATCAAAATCACATAAACTATTCGTCCCACTTTATAAAACTTTAGTAAGTCCATACCCGGAAAACTGCATCCAATTTTGGTCACCAGGTTACCAAAAAAAGATGTTGAGACTTTGGAAAAAGTGCAGAGAGGAGCAACTGTTAATGCCTGGAATGCACTACCAGACTCTGTGGTCTCATCCCCAAACCCCCAAAATTTTAACCTAAGATTGTCTACTGTTGATCACACCCCATTCCTAAGAGGTCTGTAAGAGGCATGCATAAGAGCACCAGCATGCGTACTGTCCCTGTCCTAATGTTCCCTTTAATTGTATTCACTTTATGTATTCAACTCATGCTTATATTTATATATATTATCTAATATGTACTCAACAAAATAAAATTACAAAAAAAACTAAGATGATTAAAGAACTGAAGACTAAAACCCATGAAGAACGGTTGTACTAGAACAGGGGTCTCCAACCTTGGTCCCTTTAAGACTTGTGGACTTCAACTCCCAGAGTCCCTCAGCCAGCAAAGCAAAGCTGGCTGGGGAACTCTGGGAGTTGAAGTTCACAAGTCTTAAAGGGACCAAGGTTGGAGACCCCTGTACTAGAAGACCTCCGAGATCCCTTCCAACTCTATTCTGTATCTTGATTCCTGATTTCAGTCAGCATTAAAGGTAAAGGTTCCCCTCGCACATATGTGCTAGTCGTTCCCAACTCTAGGGGGCGGTGCTCATCTCCGTTTCAAAGCTGAAGAGCCAGCGCTGTCCGAATACGTCTCCGTGGTCATGTGGCCGGCATGACTCAATGCCAAAGGTTCACGGAACACTGTTACCTTTCCACCAAAGGTGGTCCCTATTTTTCTACTTGCATTTTTTACGTGCTTTCAAACTGCTAGGTTGGCAGAAGCTGGGACAAGTAACGGGAGCTCGCCCCATTACACGGCATTAGGGATTTGAACCGCTGAACTGCCAACCTTTCAACCAACAAGCTCAGCGTCTTAGCCTCTGAGCCACGCGTCCCTCTCAGTTAGCATTACTGTACATCTAAATATATTGATTTATTTAATAAAATAGCTCTCTCCATATATAACTATCAAAACAAACTCTTTATTAAACTCTACACACACACCCTCATAATTTGTTATTTGAAAGCTGATGATTGGCTAATTCTTGCTTTTCCTTAAACGAGGAGCATAGAACTAAGTCATATAAACGGACAAATTAAACATTCTTCCACTCAGAGATATCATTAGGGACATCATTCATTTAGGCACCATTCCAGTCCATTTGTATGCATCATCTTAATTAGTTGTTGTTTTTTTCTGCCACTGCTCGGGACAGGACAGGACAGTAGAGATGACTTGGCAGCTAGTGCTTTGTATCTTCAAAATGTCACCAGCTTTAACATGCTCTGGGACTTTCAATGACAACGCTGACAGCCCCTCATCCCCAAAACAAGCCTTCTTTGAAATGCTGCAGAATCTAAGCCTGTCTGTGAAAGTAAATTAGCAGCCTGCCCTGACCAGCGGCACCTATCACTCTTTCTTCCCCAAATCTGCTGCTACGACAAGAGAGAAAGAAGCAGGGCTGAATAAGGGATGGGAGAAATAACGCGAAGCGTTCCGTTTTCTAATATTTTTTTTTAATTTAGCAATAATAATAATAACAATCCAAACTGCCGACTTTTTTTTTATTATTTGCATTTATATCCCGCCCTTCTCCGAAGACTCAGGGAGGCTTACACTGTGTTAAGCAATAGTCTTCATCCATTTGTATATTATATACAAAGTCAACTTATTGTCCCCAACAATCTGGGTCCTCATTTTACCTACCTTATAAAGGATGGAAGGCTGAGTCAACCTTGGGCCTGGTGGGGCTTGAACCTGCAGTAATTGCAAGCAGCTGCTGTTAATAACAGACTGTCTTACCAGTCTGAGCCACAGAGGCCCTTTTTCAATGACAAAGCTGAAACTGTTTCACATTTAATATGTGAATGCAGCAAAATCACACAAACTTATTACAAAGCTAGACACGACCGAATGCTAAATTAATCCACTGGTCATTATGTAAAAAAATACGACTTACCTGTATCCAAAAAGTCGTGGGAGCACAAAGTGGAAAAAACTATTGAAAATGAGAAGGTGAAGATCTTGTGGGACTTTCGAAATACAGACAGATCATCACTTGGAATATCACATTTGCCGAAAACCGAAACATATAATTTATTGACATTGCAGTACCAGGAGATGCCAGAGTGGAAGAAAAAGAACTGGAAAAAATCATGAAATATCGCAACCTGGCCATCGAAACTATGCAATTATGGGTGAAACATGTAACAGCGATACCCATTGTCATTGGGGCACTTGGTACCATGTCCAAGAATTTTATAAGATACATTCAATCTTGGTTTCACATTAGAACAGCTGCATAACTAAAAGACTTGGTTCACTCCATGGGAAGATGTTGTAAGGCTATCATTCATGCTAAAGGTTACCCAACTACGGATTAACTGACATGGTGGTAATTTTTGTATATCTCGTTTTTTCTACGCTGATCGTTTTTGTATATCTTGGTTTTTTTTACATGTTTCACTTTTCTTCTTTATACTGCTTTTAACTGCTATACTAATAGCAAATCCTTCATAAAAGTTATTGCATTACATTCTTTTTTATCTATAATGTTTTCTGTTTTGTTTTTTATTTTAATTCAAACGTCATCTTCCATTAAACAGTGTGTCGTCTGGGTACATATATTTTGTGCAAATAGTTTATACAATAACAATTACAATTTACAGCCATATTTATCATTTTATCTATTCTTAATGCTAATACTAATATTACATTCTTGATTAAATTATGTTTCCATTGATGTATAATTTTATGGTATTACTAAAAAAAAAATAGTGTTATTAGCTAGTTTTAGAAAAATACACTTTTCCCAAAAAGTTTCCAGAATTTTGGCCACTACTGGATTTCGTCATTTTGATGACATGATGAAATTAGGTATGGATTAGGTATTTATGGCCTGGTCAATGATTCTTGGAGCATTCTAGGTTTACAGTTCCAAGAAGTTTACTTCACATGTTATGTCCATCTCTGGCAAATAATTCAGAGCAAGCGAACAGTTTGAAAAGGCCAGTTATGTTCTTCATGTACCAATTCCACTTCCAAATTCTTTAGGAGAATCACTTTTGCTTATAATCTTTACTTCAAGGGTTCAAAACCTGAGGAACTGGTTGCTTACAAAACACCCATCCGGCATTCAAATAAAGTAAAAAATGTCATTTTACAATTGCAGTTCGAATTGTGCAAAGTGGCTACATTTGGTATAATTGCTGTGTTCTAGCATGTCGTGCTAAGGGATGTGGTGATTCAGTGGCTAAGACGCTAAGCTTCTGAATTTTTTATTTATTTATTTTTTTGTTTAATTTGGT